>NC_142522.1:36910951-37008451 GCF_964205215.1 Stylophora pistillata
TTGAAAGGAGTATAATTTATATAATGAGGCAGGTTATACAATAATCACAGCTTACTGTTGTAATTGCCTCAGCAATACTTGTCATCAGAGGTGGTCGCAGAGAGTGGATCAGAATTTTGTGTTCAGTGAGAACAAGATAGAACAACAGCATGGCATTGTCTGAATGCAGGTAACGAAGCATAGCTATGTAAGATGCACCACTGAAATGAACAATTTAAAGTACCGGGAACATCAACTAAGAACACAAACATGCACTTTAAAAAATATCTAAGAATAACCCTGAATGTCTCCTATCACCAGTAGACATATTGCCTGTACTGTTCTAGACATTTTCCTACGGTGCTGACTAGCAGAATTATTTTATAATTATAACAACCATATATGATTTTCATATATTTGCAAACGTCGACTCGTCACTTCACAGGCTTATTACGAACCAACATTATATGACCAGCTCCCAGTTGGCTAATGTTAACTCAGTAATTTGGTAATATCACCTAAGTTGAAATTGTAAATTGGCTACCATAAAGAGTTAAAAAGATGCTTAAGTGACCACTTTCTCACTGGGTACTAAAAACAGTACAAATACCAAAATGTTATCACCATAATACTAATTCTGCGACTTCACTGACATTTTGTCATCAGAGCAACATCCCAACAGTGTACATACTTGTATCACAGCATTGTTGATATAAGCATTGAATTATATATAATATTATTCTACCCCTTTGCAAATATTTTAGTGGTAAAGACAATTAAGTCAAGAAAGATTAGGTCAGCTTTGATGAAAATCTCAGTAATTCTTATCCATATTACCTGACTGGCAAAGGAGTGTGAGAGAGCTGGCTGATTTCAAATGGATCATACATGCTTGTCTATAGAAACAAAGTAAAAAATATTCATTGAATATTTTAACTGACAGTTAAAATTTTGGTACAGGAAACAAGTCATGTCTGGTCCTCTGAATTACATCACTCTGCTCTTTGGGGTTTTGCAATTTTTACGAGTAATTTATTTCCACATCTTGCAATTAGGAGTTCCTTGCCTAGAAAGAAAAAAATTGTTTGCCTGCTGGTTGATCTTAACCCATGCAAAGGGGGATGGGGTGGGGGGGGGGGGGACCTGGTAGTTGTTGCTGCCTATTTGCTTGCCCATTTATTGATCATGTCTGCTGATTTAACTAATTAAGAGGTAAAGGTACAGAATAATGCTGAAAACAAAGACCATTGGACATTAACTGATAAAATACCTGCACAAGAATTCTTGGTCTTTGAGGAGAAGGAAAAGGAACATCAAGCATCAAAATTGCAATATACCTAAATGACAAAGAAATATACACCAGTCAGTCACTTTGTATCCTTAATGCGTTGAATTTAAGTATTCAAAATTAATTTTAAGAGAGCAAAGAAATTATTCATATTTTAATGCACTACTGCATATTAATTGATAAAAGTAATATATATGCAACTGGCATAATGTTATTTTCATCAATCGCACTTTCATTCACTTCCATAATTAATTCAAACATCCCTTGATTTCCACTGTAACACTTAACACCACAGAATTTACTAATTACAGTATTATGTCCAATGAATTGCAAAAGTATTCTGAGATACCTTTCAATGGGGAGTGGCTGTGCTGATAGAGAAATTCTATACAACTGGGACAGGAACTTTTTGAAAGCTTCAAAAAATGGCCAGTGTGACAACACACACATGCACTTGTTCGTATGAGCAACTCTCTTCCCTTCTTCTGAATTCTGGAAACAGCAAACAGTGAGTAGATCTAGTTTAACTTGGAATGCTTGATCAAGGAGTTCATCTATGATTGCAGATAGAAGAATTATCTGCCTTCCATGCAGAATTCCTCTACTAACTTTCAATGGCCTTTCATTTAGAAAGGGAGGATTATTTTCCTACAACTTTCAACCATTCTCTTAACACTGTATTTCTTAGAGGTAACCTCCACTGGATGAACAAATCATTGTGAAATCATAAAAAATAAAGTTAAAATTTGTTGTCATACATGTAACAGGGAATAAAGGATTGTGAGCAAGAAAAATCAAAACAGTTATTGGCTGTTTTCAAACTAGAATTCTAACCTATAATATTGATTTAAAACTACAACGTGACAGGTGTGGTTTTTCTATAGCTTTCTACTGATACCTCTAACTCAGAAGCACCCATGGAATTCAGTGCAGCATTTTCTCAAGACCTTACAGTCCTTTCATGATTAAGACATTATGGTGTCTGGTTTGAATTAATTACATTTATTAACATTATTTTAAGCTCAGTGAAAGCTAGCCCCTAAAAAAGCTCAACTCTTACTTCATCATCATCATCCAGCTTTAAAGCTTTTTTTCTTGCCTCTGTTAGTTGCTCCTCAGGAAGCAGTTCAAAGAATGTCACCGCTGCTCCATAAATCTTAAATGAAATAAAATTTCATATCTTTATAGTAATTATCAATCCTCGTGGCTAATTTACTGATTATAATTGCTGTGCACATTCCACAAATTACAGCAAATTGGAGTAAAAGGGTGAACTCTTTAACTTCCAGAAGTGATTAACCTGTAACTTCTCCCTATAATATCCATACATGATCCAGCAAACAGGTAATGAGAATACTCAAACTAATCAGGTAGAAGTTGATACCTTGATTGAACACCAAATTCTCGTAACCAATTTACAAGGAAATGTGTAGCAGCTAGAGGGGAGGGAGAATCCATAATCAGATATTAGGAGTGAAAGAGTTCATTTTTGTTGATGAAATACACAGCGGCTGACAGGGAAAATTATTAAGTTATCCCTATTACTGCCAAGATCTCAATAGTAATTCTCCTTATTGTCTGCTGTATATAATTCTTATAACAATAGTTCAGAGAATTTGGTACTGGATCAACTAGTTATCCCTTAATTGATGTTTTTCTGTATTCCCATTGCTTGTCTGCTTGATAATGTATTGATATGGTAAGGAGAAATTCTGTCTTGGTCACAAATGGGAACTCATGAGAGAGTTAAAGGTTTCTCTAGCAACGACATGTTTGCCTTGTGTTTTTTATAATTCTTTAAAATGTAATCCTGATGAAACTGAAATAAGCTTACAGCTCAAATCCTTAACCTGAAAAATTCCCTTTCTTGCTATTTCCCTTGGGGCATTTTTCAAAATTCACCCTTGTTCCAGATATTCCAGAAAATTGCTAAAACAACAAACCTTTTGTCCTGAAGCACCTGTGAGTACAAATGTGGAGAAAGAGGGAAGGGGATATTGCGAGTTTTCTGGCCAGCACTCAATAATTGCTCCTTGAGGAAGACAAAACATTGGGATTGTATCTGGAAGAGGAAAACCTTCATAGTCTTCCACAGGGAATCGACTGAGAACCTCTGAAAGATAATGATGAAACAAACACTTTTTTCAAGACAAGTACAACATGGAATTGCACTCAATTGTCTCAAAAAGTGGTTCTATCTGGACTGGGAAAAGCTTCATTTGGGAGGTGTCTAGTTAATCATAGCAGAAGTTTAATCATCATCATCATCTTTATTTGCCCTTTTTTAACAATTAAAAATAGTTAATTACAGAAGGCAAGGAGACCCAATAAGCCACCAGGCTTATGGGAGAGCCACCTCACTCACAATAATAAATTAAGTAAAGAAAAAGTGCTGCGAATGTGCGGCTTGGCCAATTCAGTGATTATTTAAGTAAAAACTCTTGCAATTTCGCTTTAAAGCTGAGAAAGTTTGACGAACGAATGACTGAAATAGGGAGAGAGTTCCAAATTCTAGGACCTTGGTAAAGAATTGTAAACTGCTTGACATTTGTACGGCACAAATGCGTTCGATAATTACTGGCTGTTCTGGTACCATAGTTGTGAATTTGGCTATTCCTTACAAAAAGATAGAGAAGCAAAGGAGGGCAATAAGTTATTTTTGAAATAAAACATAAATTTAGCGATTTCAAACATATTGACTTGGAAAATATCTAAAATTCCTAGTTTGGTGAATAAAGGGGCAGAGTGGTCCATTTCCAGTCAATTAACTACATTTCCAGTCAATTTTCCCTAAAACAGGTTCCATCTGGACTAGGTAAAGTGCCTCAAGCTTCATTTGGAAGGTGTCCAGTTCATCATAGCAAATTTGTAAATGAAGTTATCAAACAGAAGCATTTGAATAGCAGTGACAAACTAAATTAAGTTTCCAGTTTTGGGAGGTGAGCCATGAAGTGCATGCACTGTTACCTGCAGGGTACATGATGGAGCGCGGTCTTGCTAATGACTTTCTGTAACAAAGATACACATCAGATCCCACCTAAAAAATAATTTTGAAATAAATTATTATGAATATCAAATATCTCAGTAAGTAGCATTCATGTAAAATTGTACATCTCTCAGTGAACATATGTGACCTCTCACGCGAAAACGTACACTAACGGCTATCCGTTCAAACGGCAAAACGCACGGCTAGTGAACGGATGACAAACGGATGGCCAAGGTGATTGAAACGGCTAACATGAACGGCTGAACGGCCGAAGAAAAATTTTGAACGGCTCAAAGTGAACAGCTGAACGGCTGAAAAAAATTTTTGAACGGTCCAAAGTGAACGGCTGAACGGCTGTTGAAAATTTTTGAACGGCTCACGGCTCACGGTAAACAGCTGAGGAAAAGTTTTGAACGGCTGACAGTGAACGGCTGAACGGCTGTAGAAAAATTTTGAACGGCTGACGGTGAACGGCCGAACAGCTGTGGCAAATTTTTGAACGGTTGAGCGAGTAAAGATGATAATCATTTTAAATCAACGACCAGATTACTTTGACACAGAGCAAAGAAAACAAACATTCAATTTTCAGCTGAATATCGACTTTGTGGTTGCGTTTCCGACATTAACTCAGAACCCGTTTTTTAAAGTTCAAAATCAAACATTCCTGTGCACATTTCTCGTTAAATATCTACCAGTAACAAAGATACAGAGAACTAAGGTTATTTTAGGTGGACGAAACCATCTCTTTGCGTCAATAAGAACGAGCGGTGTCTACACTTGTCAAAGCATAAAATTCGCCTCAAGCGAAATTTGCATAACGCACGGTGGTGTTTGATATTTTGCAAAAGGTAACACAACGTTCAGTTCAGCCAATCAACTTCCACTCTAAAGCGCGTTGTCTTGACAACTACATGGAATTTAAAACTTGCTAGAACTCCTCATCAAATCACCAAAATGGATGAAGGCGATCAAGTTGAGTTATTAATTGACAAAGAGGAAATCGTGGGGAAAGTGAAACAGTTTCTTCAAGCTGGATGCGGATGTTCTCAGGGCATTAAAGGTGGTCATTGTTCTCAACAATTCTCGGAAGCAGCTGTACTTGTAAATTTGAATAACTGTATGGAACTATCACATGGCGAACTCGACTTAGTCATACTGGCCAACATCCAAGCATTCAACTTTGTTGCCCGTATCATAACACCTTGGCGCTTCATTGAAGAGATATTTTTGGACGTGACCTTTCGCGTAAATGAAGCAGTTGCTTTCTTACATGAAATAAAAACAAGCCTGAAACACCGAAGCAAAGTGTAATCTCTGGGGGAGTAATTAGGCCAAAGGACTACATGGCTATTTATACACGGCGGCAAACGTGAGCGAGAAACAAATTGTAGGAGGAGATTGCACACTTAACTGACTGACGGATTGTACAGCGGTTATTTTTGAGCGCTCGCGAAAAAAACCTTCGTTTCAAGAGTTCATGCCAGCATGGATCGAGAGCGTGAAATCCTAAATTACATCTGCAATGAATGCCTCGATTTATTGGAGGTACTAAAGGAAACTGAAATCAAACTGCAAGAGACAGCTGCAGCTTTACCAGAAGGACACGATTTGTCTTCTGTTATGGAGAATTATCGTTCTGTTGTTGTAAGTGTCGAGAACATGCTGAAGGGACTAGATGAATTGGAGGAGAAAGTAAAATCGACACTTTTGTGACTGCTGTTCTTAGAGCAATCTATCAAACAACGGCTCTTTTAGGGGCCACCAAACACAGTAAAGTTGTGACCAACTGAACAAGACTGACACCTTGTTTTTGAAATTTCATTTAGTCTTGACTAGCAAATTTGATCGGTAAATCTCATCAAGGAAACAGCCGTAATTTCAAGAATTTCTTACTTTTGACTAATTTATTTACTGCAATGTTTTGAGAGAACTTCGCAAGCTCTGAGAGCCGTGCAATCAAATTGAAAGAAAACAACAGGAAATTTCACTAAAAAGAGTTAGCTTTCTTAAAGGAAGTGGCATGGTTGGTACCAAACACTGTTGTTGGCGTGAGTGTAAGACAGACTCAAGATGTGCCGATAAAAGGCAAAAATCAATCAAAGAGTTAGAGGAATAGGGGAAGAAAGTATTCATTCCTTTCCCAAAACCTTTGCGAGACTTGGCAAAGTGTAAGCGTTGGCTAGTGGCTTGCTCACGTTCATCGGTAAAAGGCCTAAATGCCCAGAAACCCTACAATATAGGCCGAGGGCCAAAATAACACCGGACAATGATTTTAATCAAGGCTTTACAAAGGCACGCAGAAGTAAATCAAATCCGTTAGAACACGGAGCAAGAAAAAGTAAATGCGATTATGCGCTTCCATTAACGTGAAATCGGTCGTTTTAAGACTGAAATAAAGAGAAGAAAGCGACCCGCAACAGCTACAACACTGAACCTTAAGAACTGATGTACGATCGAATCAACGCGCGCAGCACAAGCTGAAAACACTCAAGATGATGTAACAATCGATACAGTTAAAAATAAATTGCTATAAACTTCCAGGAACAGATTGCTCATTTCAGTTGACGGCTGAAATTTCCGATAAGGAAACAACATTCCAGGACACCCACATCTACAAAGTCGAACAATTCGAAAAAGACACAGTCCTTGATGTGTGTACTCATTTTAAACAGCATTTCGGAATATGCACTTTAGTTCCTGTCACCCACAAGGTGTTAAAAAAAATCTTATTTAACCCATTAACGTCCAGTGCGCCCGTATGCGCCCATGGGGACCCACACCCTTTCTACGCCCTGTGACGTCATCAATTTTAACTCTGGAGCACGAATTCGAGCATGTACTTGAACGGGTTGAAAATATCTTGCAGACGATACCAGAATGAGCGCAATTGAGTGGAGGAGATTGGAGAAATAGCCAAAAAACCGTGTCACTTTGACTGGAAAATCTGCACGAAGATCGTGTTTCACTACCCACCTGCCTTTCCGAGCATGTGCTTTGAAAATAATGAGTAGTTTCTGAAAAATCTCTACACCAAAATGAAGCCTACTCAATTTCCAGCAAGTGAGGAGAAACTTTAGGCAAGGAGAGGGGAAAAAAAGGGCAGGAGAAAGAGAGAAAAGTAGAAGTCGTAAGTGGGGCGTGACTTTTCAAGCCAAAAACTATGTCGAAATTTTGCTCTCTGCGCGTGCCCGAGATTTTCAGGCCGCCATTTTGCATTTGGATCGAAAGGCCGTCGAGTGCACGAGCTGTCAAGTGGTTTTTGGTAAGTTCGAGCTTTTAAAACCCCAACAGTGACCCGAAATCTGCTGGACTAGCTTCAAAACACAGTTTTCCACAAAAGCTGTGGCCGTTAATGGGTTAAGGGGAGGCCCCCAGACCTCTCAGAACAAACTCTTCTCAAAAAATATTACAAGAGAAAATTGCAAACTTCAAAGCATGTCTGCTATAGAACTTGTTTATGCGGCTAAGCATTTTTCTGAACTGATGAACAACAGTTGAGAATTTTTCTCAACGGACGGCCGAAACCCCAGCCGTGCGAAATGAGGAATTTTAATTACTTTTCCCAAGGGGTAACCGGCTGAACCAATAATTATTAGTTTTTTGGAACGGATAACACCAGCAGTATGAACGGATGCAAATTTTTTTGAACGGATAACACAAGCCGTGCGAACGGATGCAATTTTTTTTTGAACGGATAACCCAAGCCGTGCGAACGGATACTATATTTTTTTGAACGGATGACCCAAGCCGTGCGAACGGATGCTAATTTTTTTGAACGGATAACCCAAGCCGCGGGAACGGATGCTATATTTTTTTGAACGGATAACCCAAGACGTGCGAACGGATGCTATTTTCTTTTGCACGGGTAACCCTGGCCGTGCGAACGGATGCAAATTTTTTTGAACGGTTAGTGAATGGCAAGTGAATGGCAAGTGAACTGCAAAACGCCTTCAAACGGATAGCCGTTAGTGTACGTTTTCGCGTGAGAGGTCACATATATACATCTGTGATGTCACAAGCCAGAATCAAGCACTATCAAAGAAAAAAAAAAAAAAAAGGAAAAGAAAACCTACCATGCCCTTGTTTAGATTCCTGTCAATCAAGCAAAATGCATGTGGTGGTTTTTCGTTCTAAAGGAAAACAATGACAATTCAGTATAACATAATCTTTACTTCAAAAATTACTCAAATGGAACCATGGGGTAGACCCTAATTTTTCTCTTCTCACCAATTACCCACTGTCTCTTGCTGACATGCCTGCAATCCTTTGTGTTGTTTTAAGTTATTTATTACTCAATAAAGGCACAGGGGAATGACATGTCACAGCTCATGACAATGGAGAGGAATGTGGGTGGGTTAGCAAAAGAAATTGGGCGTGGCAGGAAAACAAATTTTTTTCAGTACATTAACTTCGGTACCCCTACATCAAAAGCATTCTATTTATTAAGTAATAAATTAAGCATCTTGAACCATTTAATTTTCATTTCATTTACAAATACCTTGCTTGCTATGATAACACAAATCTCTGTAACAGCCAGTGAGGAGTGAGCCATTCTGTGGGGTGCTCGGCGATAAGTGATGAATGTTCTATTTCCACCATTGTTGACATTAGCCGATTTTCCTGTTTCAGTACACGTCACAAAGTCACATCCTGCCATTAAGCGCTCTTTTCCTTCATAAAGGACTCTGCAATCACATAATGGCCCATACACAGAGTTTTGTTGCTCACTAAAATAACTCAAACCTAATCTAGCAAACTTTTGAGCAAGACCCTTATTGTAAGAACACGATAAGATTTGATAGTTCTGATGAAATGCAAATCATCCAGACCAAAACAAATGCAGTGCAATGTACTGATTCCTAGGCTACAATCACAAAGGCTCATGACATTTGAAGATCAGATAAAAAATTTACGAGTTAGATCCATTATTTTTCAAGGTAACATTCTCCACTGGATCTCTCAGGGTTGCTGGCTGGGCCTGCAGACATTACTTAAAAAAACCATGAACACTGTAGAAATTTAACTATCAAACAAAATTCTGGCTGGAAGAGAGAATCAAGCCAGGTAACTGGCTCTAGAATGGGTGGTATTAAAGGGTATTAACAATTTTAAAGTGGACAATTCCTTATTCCTTTGGTCTATTGACCGAAATCAGCACATGGAGTGAGCTGTTCGATTATGTTGTCCTTCTACCAGACAAGCGACTAGAATCACTTGCATGTTTGACTCAGGTATTGCTTGACTGTATTTTGCCTCTATATGTGACCCTCCATAGGACTTTAAAGCTAAAGGTGATAGCACGCTCACAACACGCTGACACAACACGCTTAGTGTGTCCTACAACACGGATTACGCATAGATTTAACAAAGAAGAGCACACTTGTTTTGTTTTGCAAGATTTAACGCACTAAATCTTTTGTTTCTCTCAGTGTGCAATCGGTAGCACGCTCATATAGCTGTGCGATCGATAGCACACTTAGTGTGCGATCGATGGCATGCTTAGTGTGCGATCGATGGCGTGCCCCATATGAAAATTCTAGGCGAGACACCAGCCATAAATAATATGCTAATCAGCGAGAATCAAACATGACAAGTCATGGTGATGATTCAGCTGACACAAGCGAGACAAACAAACAAGAATTGAGAAGGAACACAGCGAGACATGTGTGCCACCGAGCATGTCTGATCAGGCCATATTCATACCCTCCCTTTCAAAAATTTATGGCCAGACACGAGAGAGATTCAAGTCAGACAACAGTCCCCCTCTCAAAACCAGCAAGAATCTAGCAACAAGTGTTTTTCTCACTAAGGAACGCTCGCAAAACCAAACACAGCTTATGTTTATTCCCAGCCCTAAGACACTCAAAACTTTCTGTGACATTTTAGCGTCGTGGAATACTTGGAAATGAGGGCTGAGAGTTTGGAAAAGCTTAATCTTAATTTGGCGAGAGAAACTACAAAGACAACAGAAAATTTGTAGAAGCCCATAGTCTGTTTATATAAATACTTGTGACTTTCGCTTGCAGCAGCGTGTTTTTACAGGTTTCAAAGTACCATTCAAATTCATTAGAGTAAAATCTGCGTGAACACTGGAACTGAATTTTGACAAAGCTGGCGCTTGGCATGGTGTGCTCGTGTTTACTTTGAGCAAATAACGCTTTTGGTCTTTGGTCATCATGCTACTCACCCGCTCAAAAAATATTCCCCAAACTTTACCACGCGAGATTTGTTTTACATTTGTCTGAGAAAATATATCTACAACCCAATACACAAGATTTGAAACAGTCAATGTTTATGACCGAGAAAAAGATCGAAAACAGCAAAGCACACCGTCGGGTATTGTAAATCCAACTAAAGACTACTTCAAAGAAACTGTGAAAAGCAATGAGTAACGTTGACTTTGAAGCTGAATCTCATCGTCTTTTATGCTCAAAAAATGGCGATCAATGGTGTATGTCAGAAGGTTGAAATAAAATCAATAAGCTTATGCTTGACAACAAGCAGAATCGACTATTATTCGTCAGTAGGCTCATTCAAGAATGGTAAGTAACTATGCATCTATATTCATTTTAACCACTTCAGCCAGTCGTTTTTTAAAGTTCTTTTGACACGGCGGACACACTAGCCTGATTGTTGTGTGCAATCTTGCACGCTAAGTGCGTTGTGTCATCTTGCACACTAAGTGTGTTATGTCATCTCGCATGGTAGCTTTTGTTTTCAAAGGTTAATACACTTTTATGTTCAACTGCTCACGCCACATTGTTCAACAGCTCACACTTTATTTGTTTTAGTGTGTTCTATGAAACAAAAGATTTTGCTAATGAAGTGTGCTCTTGGACACACTTTAAGCGTGCTAAAACTGATTTCCTTTGTTCTAAAGTGGAAGCACGTTGTGAGCGTGCTACCACCTTCAGCCTCAAAGTCCAATGGAGGGTCACATATATACAAAGAGGTAATATCACTATCTTAATTCTTCACCCCCCTAACATCAGTATGCCAATTTTCTATACTAGACAGAGAATTTTTCACTATCAAAGGTTTTTTCCTGGTGATCATTTTCTTTATTCTCACAAACTTAATCCTTGATTCAGAGGTAATACTGTGTGGAGAAATTAAATGCTGGTCACTCCTGGAAGGTAAATGAATCTAGTTTAGAAATCATGAGTGCCTGTTGGAAAGAAGGGCACCGGATTGTGTTGTGCGGGAGGTCAAGGGTTCAAGCCTTGGCCGGACCAATACTCATGGTCTTAAAATAAGTGAGGAGAAATTGCTACCTTTCTATAATCAAGAAATGGATAGATATTCTAGTCTTCTCAGATAAGGACGAATAAACCGTGCAAAGACCCCGTCTCCTGCAGGGTTAGGGGCAGGAGCAGTTAATTTCCCACGCAAGAGATTACTATGTCATGGATGTCCTCCCCTGGGGTGGGATAGGTGGGAATTGGCCCTGAAAAGCCCCCATGGGGAGTGGTCAACTAACCTATGTATGTCAGTATGTATGTATGAATTTCTTACCCAATATCAGTCAGTGGAGGTTTGTCTGTTCCTCTACGAACACAGAGGTAACATGATGGCTGTCTTATGGAGCCATGATTGAGATCAGCAGGAAATCCAGCAGGGGTTTTGTCAATACAAGTGTATCCCTTGGGGGGTCTTTCTCCTAAACTCTTGAATATCACAGTAACATCTGTGATTGGTTCCGAAATATGCCTGTCATCATCCAAGTGTATAGCATTCTGAGTTGACTTGCCATTACCAAGGCCAGCTACTACAAAGTAGTCACCTACTCTCTGAGGTTTATCAGGGTCAACCATACTCTGAGACATTATCCTGGAAATAAAAAACATTAATAAATGACTTGTACTAAGTGAAATAAACAATTATAATGTTGGGAGACATCATTTTCAAATCATATTTATTCTTTTAAGTTTGAAGCTGCAGCCTACAACCTATAGAACCTCAAATACTTTTGCATGATCTACACTTTTTCAACAGGACTTCACATGACTTTTTAATTTTTTTTTTTTGTGTGTGTGTTTCTTTCTGATTTGAAGTCACCTAAATAAAAATGCCTCGTTAAAACTGTGACAATTACCCAATACCCTTAAGTTTGTGATCTTTTCTGTTAAAATCAACAGTCAGACAGATTGATTATCAGCCAATCTAAATTCAAATAATTCTTGTGAAGAACACCTTTATCATAGTCCGCATCCTCTCTGGAAGTTTATAGGATCACATTTGTTGATAAATTTGCGCATTGTCATTACAAATGGCTGGACCTGTCATGGTTAACAATGTTTTTTTAAATGCAATATTAAATCATATCTTTCAACACCAGGTGTGTGTGCCATCATTGTGGTTAAGAAAGAGATAATGGGTTAATACAAAACAAAGGTCAAGTTTGAACTTCCTGTTGACTTTCAAGTACATGAGATATCTAATCACATTTCTCGCAAAAAACCTTCATAAAGTAAGGCTGTGCTCTAAGGAAAATTGAATGGAGCCCAGTGCTCTGAAACTGTGAAATCCAGGGTGCCCAGCAAATGCTTTGAATGAAAAAGCTTAAATTTCCGAGTCACCCAAGAGCAAAAGACTTAGTATTAGGCGCTGGGGGCCACTGGGCGCTGTTAGAGCACAGCCTTGATAAAGTTGCAGAAATAAAGACTGACATGTATTAACATGTATGTCTTTATAACTTGCTATACCATTGACATCAATTCCACTTAAAATTCTCTGACCTATCTTGTCCAACAGATGAAGTTCTTTGTTAAGTTTTTTTCTGGAAAAAAGGTTAAAGTTTGGTTTTGGCTCCTAACAATGATAATTATAAGCACGTGTATATCAGTTTCAGATCTAACATTACATAACAATCTTTGTTTGATTTTTGACCGCTTCGCCTCTTCATTAAATTCTCCAGGAATTTTACACACAACAACAGCTATTGGTCAAGCTGTTACTCATTCATTTATCAAACTATTAATCACTTCACCGCTAAATTTGAAGATCATGTAATTCAACTGCAAAATTGGATTGTTTTAGGTTTGATTCGTCTTAAGAATGGGGCAGAAGGGGATCAGAAATTCACTTCATCACAGGTTTGTAACAAATAATTATACATATAACAAGGTAAATTATACCACCAAAGATGAACAAATTTTGGTAATCCTTCCCTGTTTTGCTAGAGCAAACGTTATTAAATTGAGATGGGCAAATTCAGCAATTTTAATGTCATGAAGCTAAAAATTGATGATTAAGGAAAAAAATTTTTTCTAATGTTGATTAGATGGTACATGACTACTCACTGATTTATACCCACATAGATGGATATTTTGAATGAGTCCAAAAGCTCATTCAAATTAAAGGACATAACACTCACACAAAGTTCTTAACTGACACAGAGGGAAGTAAATTTTAATATGAATTTATAACTGAGTGATTTTTGTTTGAAGACATTTTGCAACCCCCTCAAGAAAATTTTATGCTCTGGTGCAGAAGTCAAGAAACATGAATGCAAATATATTCAAAAAGCTTTTTGTCCACACATGGCTAAAATTCAACCCTTAAATCAAATCTATTCCAAGCACTTCAGTGTAAAAAGCACTAAAAAGGGGGAAAAAAAACTATTTTTTTTTTTAAGCGCGGTCATATGTCTCTCTTAAACCGTAAATACTTGTGATTAGCATAATAAGAGTTTCATTTTAAGACATGCTGTCTTGGCATATAACAATTAAATGAAGACAAAACATTTTGACATCAAAACTACACCGAAAATTGCATTTCATTAATCTTCCACGAAAACACTCGATCAAGACGACGGAATCTTAAAAATGGTAGAGAGGCATTTTGTGACCGAATACCTCCTGGTGCGCAAAAAACTGGTTGCAATCTACCAACGGAAATCACATGTCATTACCAACTAGGATGTATCTTACATTACAATATTCCGTCCTCTTTCGTTTTCACCTTGTTAGGAGTTTCAGAATCGAGAAAGCAAAAGTACGTATCTAACGCATAACCCTCCTACATCTTACGATTTCAACGACGAAAGGTCGAAAATATGAACACAAAGCCAAAAAAAAAAAAAGGCAGTATATCACAGGCTGAGCGAAAAACGCTCCAGATCCCTTTTTGAAATCTAGCGCTCCAAGAGCGGTAGGCGAAAAAGAACCAAACTTTAAATAAGCTTAAGCTTGTAAAACAAATCCAAAAATCACTTCTATCTCACTTTACCATGTATAAAGTTTTTTTATCTTAGTTCGAGGTGAACATTTTAAAAATATTTCAACGACTTCCCCTTACAGTTTCACTTTGAAGTCTCAAAACGATGACGGAACATTTAGCCGGCTTTACCTGTGTTGGCGTAACAAACGTTTGCCACAACACAGTAATAACAAATTTAGTAATACAGTGTTCGAAAAATTACACACAGATCAATTACTTCTTTAGATCGAGTTCATTGGGTTCATCCAATATCATCTCCCTTGGAATTTCGCATACAGCTATCTGGCATAAGTTTTTCAATGTTCCTTTTCATTGACAAAAACCACATTTCAGGCTCAATGAAATGAAAAAGAACAAAAGTACACATCGCTTTTAAACGAAAATAAACTGTCCGCCGTACGAGAAACGTGGTTGCCTTAAGTTTCAAATCCTTTTCAAATACTGAGAAAAGTACCTTCACTTTGTATCAAGGAATAAATCTTCGTCTCTAAAACTTTGCTCCATATCGTCTGCGGCAGTTTCATCCTCAAAAGAGGCGAGTTTCACGACGTAAAAAGTCCGTCGGAATAAGCCACGAGGAGCAAAGATCCGACGGAACAACAAATCTAACTAGAGCGAGGCTACCAAGTATTCTAAACTCTTGCTTTTCCTCTAGAGTAGAGAGGGTATTTTAGTACACTCAGTAGGGTAGGCTGGGTGGTTTTTTTTTTTTTAGTCACATGGTAGGCATATCGTCTTGTTGGTGGGAGTGTTTGAATAATTTAGTTCACTGATGAGTTGGAACATTCAAGGTACTGGTAAGCTAGGAGTGACACTTTGAAGAATCTCTGTGAAGAGGAATCTTTACCCCTCCTTTTGAAAATTATTCTTGAAGTGTAAAATGATCAGTTTGGAATTCTCGAACCACATTAAGACCTTCGATTACAAGAGTCAAAGAAGTGACTTAGAGCGCGAGGCGATTGAAAAGGTAATTGCAGGTGAATCGCTGTTACCTCTGTTTGAGAGGCACCAATTATCCCTTGAAGAGCAAAGAAAGCTTCTGAAGACTAAACTTGCTTATCCACACAAAGGCGAGGAAAGCAGTCTGTTTTTGCTTTCTATCGCGTGCGGTCACGTGGACTTAGCCAGAAGCCTCATCGAAGAACGGGTAGTCGATATCGAGGAGCGAGGGACGGTACTAGTAGGAGTGTACAAGAATGGAGGGTTTGGCTACGAAGTGGGCGAGGACGTAACCCCTTTATGGTGTGCTGCTGCCTGGTGTAAGTTTGAACTTGTGAAACTTCTAACAAAACATGGTGCAAATATTAATCACAGATCAAAGGTCGGTTCTAGCCCTCTTCTTGTGGCTTGTCGGTACTTCCACTCTAACAGAGCACGACAAGTGCTTCTGGGGAAACCTGATATGCCCTTGCAACTTGATCTTGTCAAATTTCTTCTGGAAAGTGGAGCAAATCTGAATGAGGCTGGTCACCAGGGTGACACTCCTTTAACTGCAGCTGCCTTGTCGGGATTTAAAGACCCATCCCTTGTGGCTTATCTTCTGGAAAAGGGTGCTGATCCAAATGCTAGGAATGTTCATGGCTTCACTGCTCTGCACTTAGCTGCACACAAGGGTTGCTTAGAATCAGTAAAGGTGCTGATTAAAAATGGAGCACAGCTGGGAGCTGGTGATACCGGAGGAATCACACCTCTTCAACTAGCATGCTGTGAATGTCATGATGATGTTGTAGAATGGATAATTTCGCTTCCAGACTGTAGCAGAGAGAAGAAGATTGATGCTTTGGAGCTTCTTGGTGCCTCCCATGTAACTTCCATTGATGTTGACAATATCGAGTATCCAAGTGAAGGACAAGATGAAGAAGAGGATGGAGATGACACAGAATCAATTCAGCATGGATATAATCTGCTGCTAAGAGCAATGAAGGAGTGCTTGAAGCCACCCACTTACATTGTAAAGCAGGTTTTGACACCTCCTCTTGCTGTATATAACAATCACATAGAAAGTCAAAGCCTTGAAGAACTGGAGGCATTTTCTACTCAACACGAGGTCATTCAAATGGAAGGTTTTATCACCAGGGACAGAATTCTTGGTGCTCTGCACTCACCTGAAATTCTACGGCCACTCTTCAACAAAGGTATTGTTTTATCCCACAAAGGGGAACTTGAAGTGGCAGCCAACTTCTACAGCCATGCATTATCATTCAAACTTGTGTCTTCTGATGAAAGTAAAGAAATCTTGCGAAGACTTCTTGATCTCTTTGCGAGCATGATTGAAAAGGGCACACAGCTGAAGATTGCCAACCTTGAGCCAGTAAATCAGTACATTTTAGCTTGGCTCAAAATCCTGACCCAGCAGAGAGAAAAAGAGCATCTTTCTCATTTTGAACAGCAAGAGCTGAAATGGGCTTTTGACCGCAACTTGCTTCTGGTGTTTAATTTCATTTGCATCGTGGTTAATATCAGTGTTAACTCAGCTGAAGAAGCCAAGAAGAAACAAGAGATGATCAAAACAGTGGTGGATCTCAAGATACAGAATTCTCAGGGCTCTGATATGTTTCATCTAGCTGTCTGGGATTCAGTCATAGAAGTCCACAACAAAGTATGCTTAAAAGAAATCTTCAAAGTGCCTAACAAGAAAGTACTTGAGATTTTGCTACAAAATGGTTCAAACATAAATTCACAAGATCATGCAGGAAATACCCCTCTTCATGTTCTTATGTCAGTCGATCCAAACCTTGCCATTGTTCCATTGGATTTCAAAGAAAATGGAGGAAAGGAATATATCAAGTGGTTTGTCCAAAATGGCGCAAAGATAGATTTGAAGAACTCAGCAGGAGATTGGCCAGTTGATGTAGCAGTATCTGAAATTGCAAAAGAATTTCTGAAACTTTTGTGAACTATAAATAACTGTGACCAAATATTGATCGCAATTAATTTAAGCTGTAAATTGAAATAATGTTCCACTCAACCCTATTTAACCTTTTCATTCCTAGGAGTGTTCAATTGGGTATCTCTCATAACAACATGAACACATTATCATGCCGAAAGGTGATTGCAAACAGGAAAAAGTCAACTACAACAATTAATAATGGTTGATTTATCAACAAATTCCTAAAGGTCAAATTATTGGAAATGTTTAAAAGACAGTAAGGAGAGTCATTATTCAGATCTTGTGAGTTTTAGGGTTTGAATTGCAATTTAGCTTTAATTTTAATAATAATAATAATAATAATGAACGTTCTTAATACGCATTTAAGAATCTCAATGCGCTTACAATAATTTTTACTAAGGTTGAGATCGGACGTCAGCATTATCAGGCGCCTCTGGCAGCCGCTTTAGTCCATGTAACGACCTCACCTTTTCCCACCCATCCCACCCCAGGGGAGGACATCCATCACACAGTAATCTCGTGCGTGGGAAATTAACGTCTCCTACCCCTAACCCTGCAGGAGACGGGACCTCCATTTATTCGTCCCTATCCGAGAAGACTAGAATATCTAACCATTTCTTGATGTTGAGAAAGGAAGCATATTCTTCTCAGTTAATTTTAAGACCCTGAGTGTTGGTCCGGCCGGTATTGAACTCTCGACCTCCCGCACAGCAGTCCGGCGCTCTCCCAATTGAGCTAACCAGGCGGCGGTTAATTTTAATTTGCTATTCTAAAAAATATGGTGTGTGATATTTTTATAGTAGAAAGAATCATTATTTACAGTACGAGTATGTATACTCAGTGCCACTAAGGGTTTTTATTATGTGCTGTTGATAAGAGAGGTGTAGTAGGGATTGCTAGCACCCAAAGATAAAGGAGACAGCATCAAAGTTAATAGAATAGGGGATATATATTAACCATAACTAAATAATATTAAAGTGCACCTAAACCCAAAAATATTTTTTCCCTTAAAGAAATATGCTTATTTTTTGGAGTATTTCTGTGCAAAAATTTTTTAATTTGCTCAAATCTTTAATTTTCTGTGCCCAGTCAAAATACGAAAAATCGGCCGCCATCTTGCCCCACGGCCGAGTTTAAAGAGGAATGGCTCTAGCGGGTAATGTGACGTCAAATCGAGAGCACGAAAGTCTGCGTTTCACACATTTTCACTTGTTTGGGAAGGTTGTCGTCGATATTGTCTGAAATATGCCGACTAGGTGTGTTGTATGAGGAATGTATGAGGCGCGATACCCTCTTGTAAATTTCACATGTTGCTACATCCTCCTACAACACATTTAGTCGGCATATTTTCGGACAATATCGACTACAACCTTCCCAAACTGAAGTGAAAATGTATGAACTGCAGACTTTCGTGTTCTCGATTTGACGTCACATTACTCGCTAGAGCCATTCCTCTTTAAACGCGGTCGTGGGGCAAGATGGCGGCCGATTTTCCGTATTTTGACTGGGCACAGAAAATTGAAGATTTGAGCAAATAAAAAATTTTTTGCACAGAAGCACTCCAAAAAATACACTTATTTCGTTAAGCGGAAAAAAATTTTGGGGTTAAGGTGCACTTTAACCTTCCATGTGATGGATAATAGATTCTGAAGTTTTTAAAATGTTTGCCAGTAGAGGCATTGATGTAAGTTCAGAACAGGAGGCTGGTCCTATATCACCACCAAGAAGGTTTGGTGATGTGATAATTATTCTGCAGCAACCTGTCAGAAACCTAGTACTTTCAGAGTTCATGTTGTGTAACAGTTATTCTATGAGAACGTGCCAAATATGAGATGATAAATGGTGGATGAAGTGCTTAATGCCAAGGTGGTTATAATAATCTTATATTTGGCAAGCCTGAGAATAACAATTAATTTCTACATGTAAAAGTGCACACACAAAAGTAACTCATTTCCTATTAGTTCTGTGTTTTTTTGTTCGTTTTGTTTTTTTTTTTTTTTACATGTAGTTGTAAGCTGTGAAGCAAACTGAATTTTTTCTGCCATTACTTCACAGCTCTCACACAAAAATCTTTTTCTCACTTCACTGACAAATTCATAGACCATAGTTGTCAGAGCTAGGTCATGAGCTTGGAGCTGAGTTACAAGCTCATAACATGGTTCCAGTCAAATGGCTAGAAATTCAATGATAGTATTCCAGTTAGCAGGGCCATAAAGCCAGAGCTTGTTGATAGTCATGGATAAGTATTCAAGCAAGGACATTTTTGTAATCTTTAGTTAGGTTTTTTGCAACATTTCATGAAATACATTGCTTCTATATTTCATATCAATAGTGCATATAATAATTGATAATAATAATGATAATAATAATGACAATCATGACTTGATATTTAAAGTGGGAATCTTATATGTGAATATTCTCATTTATTACATCGCTCGCAGTGCCCTTGGGCAAGATGAAACGAAACCTGCGTTCTGACTGCCTACCCAAGCGGGCAACATAGGTCCATGGGCCCATGCTGCTCGCTCAGGATTGCCCACATTGATCCCGCGCATGAAAAACTTAGAATTATAACTAAGTTCGTAATCCTTGGACAATTTCGGCGATGGAAACGCGAAAAGTGGCAGAGGACAGTCAAAACAAAGAAAACAGAAACGACTCTCGTTAGTTTGTTGTGCTACAAACACAGTTGGCTTTCTTTCCCGACTCTCGAAGTCAACACGTAATTCTTGAGAATGCGAAATATTTTTGCAACAAAATAAATCCTTTGTTAACCAAGCTTGTTCGGTCAAGATAGCTGGATATTAGCCTCATTCTTTTTTTCGCATTTTTGTGGACCTCGACTTCGTCTCGGCCATAAATATGCGAAAAAAGAACTCGGCCAATATCCAGCCATCTTGACGTCACGCTTTGTTAATGACGCTTGTATGCGCTAAGCAAGTCAAGAAGCACAGTGAAAGGTAGTCTGGAAAAGCCGGAATCCGGAACTCTGCCGGAATATTTCAACGTCTGTTTTTAAATTCAAAACGACTCCGATGATTTTCCGAAGAGTGTACGAGCTCCGAATATACTCCGATGATTAACCGAAAACTATCCGAGGGTCTCTGAAGTTACCCGGAAATCCTCGGGGAACAATCGAACCCCCAGCTTCATTTGTTTTTTATCGACTTTTTTTTAATTCATCTTTTGTTTATTTTTAATTATTAACTTATCTATTTTTTAACGGCCGTGAAACTAAATAATAAACCGCAAATCATTCGTCAAATTATAGTTAATATGGTCAGCGTCCCTTTAATCGGATCTCGATTATTCATTAAAGGGGTGCAAAGAAAATATAACAATGCCTTAGTCTGCCATTTATTCAATTACAATTCCGGGAAAGCACTGCTTAACGAAAGCGATAAGCTCTTCCGTCAAAATACAAATAGCTTCTTCGTCGTCAGAAATATTTATTTTTTCGTATCTACAATTCAATTCTTCGCTTGCGCGATGCGAGAAAACCTGTTTAACCGGTACTCTACAATACAAGTACCGCGTGATATTTGTACTCGTCTATGGCGCTATTTGTACTCTACGAAGTGTAGTTGGATAATAAATAAACTTGTATTAGGAAAGTGAAAAGATATGTATGGATTTTGGATATCACCCAATCCTTTACCTTAAATGGTGTCTTAAATTGAAAAGGCAGACTTTCTCATGCTTACGTTTTTCCATTTGTTGTATTTTTGTGTCCATGCTGTTTTTACTTCAGTTTCAATTTCAGGGTTTTAAAACACTCCTTTACCTGAAGCATTCGTGAATCTAGCCGCCCCCCCTGCCCCGCCCCGCCCTGCCCCGCCCCGCCCTGCCCCTGACTGCTTGAGGATTCGAACCTCAAGCAGTCAGCCAAATAAATTGATCCCAGCCGGGTGGAGAGTTTCGTGCGCTCCACTCGGTGCTTGTTTATTTTCGCGTCCCGAGGGGAGGCGCAACGCAGATTGCCCATAGTTCGGTCACACCCTCTGGTACCTCGGCAATGATAAGCTCGTATCGGTTTTTTTTTTGTTTTTGATTTTTTTCTTTCTCTTTTTGATACGAGCTTTGAGCAGTTAAATAGGCCTCAAACCCGGAGGCCAGACAAGTCGGTTGTCGGCTGTAACCACCAGAGGACTGTGTCTATATCAAGTGGGGATTGTATTTGCTCTTTTCTGCGGCACCCTTGGCATTCAAAGTCCAAGGAATACAAAAACTTGTCACTGGGTTGGAGAGTGACTCCTTTCGAAATAAATTAAAGAGTAAGTTGTTGGAGAAACAGTACTACTAAAATTTCACTTTTTGCAATTTCGCTCTTTAGCTTTCTACCAGCTAAGCAAAAAAGAAATGGGTTGACTTTTAGTGAGGATTCAAACCTCAAATTGTTTTCAATTTTGCTCTCAAGCTTTCTAACAGCTGAGTAGAAAAGAAGAAATGGGTCGACTTTTGTGAGGATTCAAACCTCACTCTTCTTCAATTCTACATCAAATGCCCTACCGTACCAGCTGAGCAGAAGAAAAATACTTGTTCAACACTTTTGAGCCGGGATTCCAACCTCATATCAACCCATCTTGTGTTCATATGCTTTGTCAGCTGACCCTTAAAAAGCTCGTGAAATTGTTTTTCTTATTCCCCACTAAGTATGATATTATGTTTGCTTTGTGAGTGTTTCATCTTAACAGGGAAACATTTTAAAAGATGACGTGTGTATCCACGGCGTGGTTATTGACAAGGGCGCAGTCTAAAACTCACAATATCTATACACCATAGGTTTGTCAACATCAAAGCATTTTAAAGTTATGATGTCTTACATCCTGGCTTATTAACAAAGAAGTAGTTTAAAGTTGCGGTGTCTACATCACGTGTTTATAGGCGAGGAAGCAGTTTTAAAGTTACGGGGCTACACATTACGTTTTTGTCGACGAAGAAACAGTTTTAAAGTTGCGTTGTCAACACATCACGTGGTTAGCTACGAGAAAGCAATTTTAAAGTTACGGTGCATGTGTCTGCGTCGTATATTTGCCGAAGAGGATGCTGTTAAAGTTGTGGGCAGTTTATATTGCGAGCGTTTTTTTTTTCTTTTTTACACGAAAGCATTTTTAAAAGTCGTGTCCATACGTATTGTGTGCTTGTCAAAAGGAAAACGAAAAGTATTTGAATATAGGGGCATGCTTGACAAAATTAAACGATAAATAGATAAATTTGTAAATTCATTAAGAAAAGCAGATAAAAATAAATGAACAGTAAAATGAAGAAAACAAAAAATAAACTGATAAAATAAACTCCATCCCTACCCATCCCTAAAGACTCCACATATTGTGCATACGTTTTATGAATTGAATCTCAGTTGTCCACTTTCCTTTAGTGTTCACGTTATGATGATTCTTTTATCACTGAATGAGCGAGGTTGCAAAGAAAATAATAGTCAGTAGTTTTTTTTCCGGCCAACGACTAAGTGCTCCTACAAATATTCTGGAATTTTGAATTAAGATCTCGAAACTCGGACGTTCTATTTCGGAGTTAGAGCTTTTATTTCTGAATGGACTCCTCGTTTTGTTTCCGGCCAACGACTAAGTACTCCTACAAATATTCTGGAATGAATTAAGATCTCGAAATTCGGACCTTCTATTTCGGAGTTAGAGCTTTTATTTCCGAATCGACTTCTCATTTTTCACTTTCGACATTCGACTTACGACTTTCGACCTCCGACTTCCGAATTCAGGATTTCGATTTCCGACTTCCAACTTCCGACTTCCGACTTCCGATCTCCGACTTCCTATTTCCGATTTCCGACTTCCGACTTCCGGCCTCTGACCTCTGTTTTCCGACTTTCCAAGTTGCTTGTATACATCCGACTTCTGACTGGGAACTTTTGACATCTGACTAACACCATCCGATTGCCATATTACGGCTTTCGTCTTCAAAGTTCGATTTTAGCTAAGCTATCTCTTTTTTCCAGTGTTCAACGTTTTCTTACTCTTAAGGTCAAACTGTCTTATTTAGACAGGAGAGTATGACTTCATTTGGTGGGGGAATGGGGACTATTTTATCACTACTTATTCATGGTATCAAGATAAGAGGGTTCTTCAGCTGGTTTAAAGAGAGGTTCATGTCCAGCAGTAACTGATAGGTACAAGGGAAATCATACACGATTACCTTCACACTCCAGATTTTTACACACCGTTTATTTTCTCGTATTTAATATACGAAATATTCTTTTGACCCGGAGATATCAGATGCGAGTCAATTTCCCACTCAACCAATTTAAATTAAACTGAAGTTATACTAAAAATAACAGAACTGAAGAAATGATACACATAAAAAGCCATAAAAAGATATATTGTAAGAAAAGAACAAGTAAAATGAGACGTTCATTGTAAAAGAGAAAAAAAAAAAAGGTAGCAACGTTCTTGATAATACATACACCTTTGCCATAATGGCGGCGGCCGAGTGAAGACTAAAACTAGTGCATAGGGACGAGGCCACCCGGGCATGGATTTGTGCACTTGTGAGCGCTTGTCAAAAAGTTTCTGGCACAATTTGTTAATTTATTAATCCAAAAAGCTTTATTTCTCAAAGAATCGACTACTAATATAGCTAAGGCTCAAGTTAATATGTACAATGCCATGCCACTGCTATGTTCCTTCATGGACTACTAGGGGATATCGCGACGTAAACGGTTAATAAATATGCTACTTCAAGTTTCCCAAAGAAAAACTCGCGAGAAAGCAATGGCTTCATGCAATCCGTCGAGAGGAAGGCCGAAGCTTCAAAATATTGGACTCAACCATGGTCTGCTCGCACCATTTTAAAATGGAAGACTTGAAGAAAAGTATTGCGGGTAAAATATGCTTTCAAACCAATGCTGTACTTCGCCGCGCAAAAGGAAGCCTCCACCTCAAAGATTCACTAGTAAAGCAACTACTCATCAATCATCCAGGGCTTTATTCATGGTGTGCACACTCGGAAAGCAGCGTAAATGATAAATCGAATGAACAGCTAGAGAGTCAGATTACAGCTGTAGAATCTAATGAAAAGAATGTCGAAAATGAGGCAAAGAGAAAAGATATCGAAACTCAGACCGATTTGATCGAGTCGAAGGATGCATGCATTCAGAGTGATCAGAGTTTTGGCGCGCTTGTGAAACAGTATGAAATGAGAATAGAAGAGCTCTGAAGAGAAATAGAAAGCATTTCAAAGAATAATGAATGTTTAAAAAGTAGACTTTTTTCTATTGAAAGATTTTCGCGCCGACAATTCTGCTGTGTCCTGCTACACTTCGTTTCCTAACAACGCTGTTTTAATGGAAATCTACCATTATCTAGACCCCAGAACGTGTTATATGATTGTTTAATTCCGCTCTGGTAAACAGAGGCATCTTCTGAAGTGAGTAGCTCCACATACTAGATTCCTGAGGGAACTTGACGGGAACATGTCGTTTAGGGGTGGAGTGTGAACTTGTGTTGTTTGCCGAGCGTAGTTGTTTTCGTTTAGAATAAAGATTATAGGGATCAGGATCAATGATGTTTTATCTTTTCCGCTCTTGATGTATTAAAGGACCCTAAAGTATAAGAAATGAGGTCAATTTAAGTGCAAGTAATCACAATTGACAATTTCCTCAAGCAATCAAAACACCTCGAAGTACGCATCTTGGGCTCGAAACTAGCCTTTTCACAAGCTCTGCTTTTGTCTTTAAACATTTCGCTGGGTCACCTCTGCCCTTCAACCATAGTCTCAAGTCCTCAGTCTTGAATTGTGAGAGATTTCTATCTCCTAAGGAAGCTTCAGGAATGTCATTTTCGGTTAAAAAGCTCGAGGAACTGTGAGAGTTTGTGTTCGCGTCGCCATGTGTTGCCCGGGTGGCCTCGCTTTCGTGAAATTATTCATAACAAGTCTCAGACCTCCATCGGATTTTCCGCCATTATGGCAAAGGAGTATTGGGAAGAGCAAGAGGATCATATATGAGGCTGTGGCCAGTTGCCGATACTGATCCACGATTTTGATAATTAGTTTTAAATTAATGGATCATCAAAAGAAGTAATTCGATGATCTCATTAAAAGGTATCATTACGATGTTCTCGAGCTGACCGACTTACTGACTCTCGCTCAAAGGTGCAGGGAGGATTTTTTCCAAGAAATGTGGTTATTAGTTTTTTTCACGATCGAGGGACAAAACTAAAACAATCACATGTTCTTTGTTACAGTCAGTAATTTTTATGACCGCCCAACTGCAAAACCCCTGCCATACACATTTCTGTAAGAATACCCCAAGTCGCTCTTTGTTAACGAAACCAGTGTAGTACGTGTAAGCTCTGGCGGAAACTAGAGCCAGAGAAACGGCTCTAATTTAATTTGTGTTCGAAAGAAGCACACGCCTAGTCACAGAAGAGTTACCAGTCAACTGTTTCGTCATTCGAAGGCGCCAAAGACCATGACATACCGTGTTGCTTTGCGCAAGTGCATAATTATATACAACAGAATCGGTTTAGACTGCTATTAATCAATAGAAGGAACAACATGTTGAGTACCGATGGATATTTGAAAAGGAAAATTCCAGTTCCATGGGTAAACCAACATCCTGTGCTTGCTTTTGCTTGCATAAGGTCATAGTCTGATTGGGCATAATGAAAAATTAATATAAGGTATCAAAGAATGAAAGCCAAGACGCTCTATTGTTGCCACGTAGAGCCCAAAAGTGGGTATGAATACTTTTACCATCAATCGTGCTCCCTTCAGGTTTATCTTGCAATAATGTACCACAAACAAGACCTGTGGCTCAATTCATTCAATTAACTCTCGTTTTTGTTCTTCTAAGATCCTATTTAGTGCTACCAAGTCCTTAGCCATAGCAACACATTCGCTCTTCAATCCCTGTAGTTCATTCTTCATTTCCGCTGATAAGTTGTGCGAAACACGTCTTATGTGTTCAGCCTCATTCACAATCGCTTCCAAGCTTCTCTTTGAAGCTCGAAGATCATGGTCACCACTAACGGTTTTTGCTTCTTCATCCGACGACATTAAACGAGAGGTTTCAATCAAACTTGCAGTAATATCATCTTTAAGCTCCTGTAATTCAACGATTGCCCGACGAGCTCGTCTGGTATTAACGCCGTGAAGGTATTCCATGGCGACATCCAGGGCGTCGAGAACAATCTGCAACTGTTTCCTCCACTTTGCAAAAGAACGGAGATTGTCTCCTCTTGATGCTTTCTCTTGTCTCGTTCTCTTTGTTTTCGAAGACTCTCGGCCACATTTGTAAGCACTGCTTCGTGCACTTTCTTCGATTAATTTAAGCTTGGTCGCAAGTTTATCCCGTTGTCGGAGTTCGCTTTCTCGATTTCTATGGTGATAAAGTAATAAGTCGTTTGTTTGGTCAAGCCTTCTGTGTAAATTTTCTATTTGAAAGTAAACAGAATCTCGAGCTGGCATGCAAAACCCACATTCAAATGCCATGATTATTTTCGCAGAGCAGATGAAGACGGTTTCGATGGAAGCAAAAGTGTCCAGTGTTGCAGGTGTTAAACTCCAATCTTATCATTAGTCATTCATTCAGGTGCTTCACAATTCCTTAGGCAGTAGTTAGGAGAATTTGGATGGATATCAAAATTACAGCCATATGCTGACCAGTTTGCATATTCTCATATAACCTATTTGCCGGATAGCAACTTGATTTTGTCAGGAGAAGTTATATAACCGCTTTTAAATTCTGAGACTCAAGGGGTTAACCGCAATTAATGCTAATGATTGGTTGTTAGGTTTCAGTAGCGAATGAAAACGCGGAAAAATAAACGGTTCGGTTATTTACAATCATAGGGGAAGATGCTCTATAGAATGACTGACCGCGAACAGCGTCTCATTCGATCTTGTTAAAAAAAAGCAGGAATTGAGACTCCACCCTCTTGTATTTGATAACCTTGATGACCGAACGTTAGAGTTTGCCAAAGAAAGCAACTCGGATTCTCAGACGAATTATGTCAAAGATACTGCCCCTTTTTCGCTAATTAAATAGTGCAGCTACAGCGTGTTATGCTATTGCGGCAGCATCATCTCGGAGTAGATTTATTCTTTGATCTGAACTCGGCGAACCAAAACTATATGCGGTGAAGAAAATTTACAGCGCAGTACGTCTTGATCTGCCACAAGGTGTTCGAATGAGAATGTACAGGAATGATATTCTGTAAATTTCAGTACTTGTTTATTCATGTTTTTTTTCAGTTTTTGAGGAGAAATTGTCAAAATGGAAGATTTTTTGGCGAGTTGCACTGATAATCTTTAGTACAGTAGTTTTTGTGCTTGTGCTAAATCACTTTGAGTAGCTAGTGTTGAATTGGCTAGGGTTTAGAGAAGTTCTTGTCCAAAATGGTCATTTATTCCAGACACCCCGCAAAATCGATCATTTTTTCATATATCGCATGTGAAAATTTCAAGTCATTGTGAAAAATCTGTCGATAAATAATTTATTTACAAATTTGAGACAAAATTCACCGAATTTCTCCGGCCTTCGATACCCCTGTAAGTGAATCCTCATGACATGAAAAGAACCTTACAAATTACGACCATATCCCAGTTACATTTAAGTACCTAGCGTTTACTCGATAGAAGTTTTGACGACAGGTGAAAAAGGGATACGATCGCTAATCACAGGAATTAGAACGTGTTTGCTTTTCTTGCTAGTTTGGGTTACACTTGTCAGTAATTGGATGTCAAATATTCTGCCCCTCAAATCGGGATGTTACTAAAATTAGGAACGGGGAACGGGGAACGGGGAACGGGGAACGGGGAACGGGGAACGGGGAACGGGGAACGGGGGTAACCTGCCTGAGAACTCAAAATGGCGGAGTAACGGGAACTAAAAGGGTCTTGCAACTAGTTTTGAGCATGTGCTCTTCGAACGGGGTCGTCGGAGCAAAAAGCATAGACGGTAAGTGTAGGTTTTATTGGAGGATTTTACTTTGAAATGTTGAGTGCCTCATAAATTTAGTTTTTGTCTGGCACACATTGCAGGTTGCATAGAAATCAAATCCTCGGAAAGATGAGTATCTTACAATTCATGCACAACATTTGAACAATCAACTCAGGACTACAAGCTATTTTTCTTTAAATATTTACATGTTGGGTTTTGTTTAACTGATATGTTGAGTTTTAAATGACAGTTGTTTTTTTCTTTTTTAAACTGTAAGTTTTGTGCCTTAAAATGATTTCTTATGAAATTGAAAACAATGTCTAAGAAGGAAAATGCTATTTATTGCAGTAAAAGACGATTTTAACCTGGGTTGATAGACCTTCATATTCATATTTCATATTTTTTTCATATTTTAGCATGTCTTCAAAGCTTTTTTGAGGGCCTTTCGAAAATTAAATGTTAATGTGAAGGTGTAGTCTGATCGTCCGGGTGAGTGTAGTCCTGAGAAGGACTGTTGTCGGTGGCAGTGACTGACGTTTCGACAACCTGTGCGGAAGTCATCATCAGAGTCAAGTGAATGATTGTTGTCAGTAGAATGTTCTTATTCCAGTTCGTGTGAAATGATCGGTTGGTTTTGCCGTGATGTTATTGGCTGTAAGACTCAAGTGACGTAAGTCGATCGTGATTGGTCTGTTTCGGTCTGTCGGTAAAGCTAGGTTGTTCTTTTTCGGTCGTTTGTGATGTTTATGTCGTGAATGAGTCGTTTGTATGGGGCGGGTAGTTGTTGACATCTGTTTAGGGGAGTCTGTTCTAAGTTAGTAAACCAGCTTTCCAGAGTCAGTCGTTGAAAATAGTCAGTGCTGTAGGTTAGGCATTGCGCAGAGTCCCAGTCAATGTTGTGGTTGGTAAGTCGATGGTGTTCAGCAATGTGATTGCTGACATCACCTTTCCTCGTCGCCCGTCTGTGTTCAGTCAGTCTTGTTGTGAGGTTTCTGCCAGTCTCACCGATGTAGGAGGCTTGGCAGTCGGAACAATTGATCTTATAAATCGTTCCCTGTCTGTTCCTCGGTTCGTCTTTGTCTTTAACGTTGGTTAGTAACTGACGTAGTGTGGTGATGGGTTTGTGGGCGACGCGGATATTGAAGGGTAGTAAGATGCGCGAGATGTTTTCAGACATACCTTTTATGTACGGTATGGTTGCTGTAGTCGTAGGGGTTGCGGTGTCGTTTGTTTCGGTAGTGGTAGTGGGTCGGTGAGTGTTTCGTCGGATGAAGTCGTCATTGTAGTTGTTCTTCGTAAAAACACGGTGAAGGTATTTGTTCTCGTCGGATAAGCTGTCTGTCGAGTCACATACTAGTTGTGCGCGTCGTGTTAGAGTTCTGATAGTTGTGGCTTTGTGTGATGTAGGGTTGTAGGATGACTCGTCTAGTATCCCCGGGTTCAGACCACTTTACTGCATACTACATACTATCCCCGGGTTCAAACCATTTACTGCATACTCGTCTAGTACCCCCGGGTTCAAACCATTTACTGCATTAAATGTTCAATTAAATGTTAGATAACATGTTAAATTAAATGTTATCAAAAGTTCTGTCAATGTTTGATTTCTCTATTGTTTACATGGAAGTTTATGGGTCGATACAAAGATACGTTCCTGATGTTATTTTTCGGTAAGGTAAGCAGATGACTGCAGGTAGTAATTTTAATAAATAGGCTTGTTATTACATTTCCTAGCTCATTTCTGTTAATCTAAGATATTACCTCCTTGCTACTTATCTGCAAAAACGCTGTTGGGCAATGCAAACAACCAACATACCCAAACTCTACCAAAAGATGCAGATTTCAAGAGGGAAAAACAAAGAGAGACGTCAGAACAAATGGTGGCAGCCATTGCAGAAACTTCGAATTCTCACCTCGGAATACTAGGCTTCGTGGCTTCGCCTAGGCAATAGTTAAATAAAAGCGAGTCGTCTAATTTCGCTGCAAGCTGCGACCTAGCGATAAAATCAGTGTTTGTAAACATCGTTTACTCCGCCATTCTGAATTCTCAGGTGGGTTACCGCTGTACACCCGTTCCCCGTTCGCCGTTCCCCGTTCACTGTTCCCCGTTCGCCGTTCCCCGTTCGCCGTTCCCCGTTCTCCGTTCGCCGTTCCCCGTTCTCCATTCCGCGTTCCCCGTTCCCTGTTACTAATTTTAGTAACGGGGGAAATCGAAACGTAACTGGTTAACCCTTATCATTACTTAATTGCTCTTTATCTCATCAGTAATAAACAGGAATTCATGACCTTGTTTATAGGAAAAAACAACGAATGATTGAACCGAAATGCACCCGAAATATAAACGTCTCCGAAATTGCCGACTATTATTTAATAATAAATCTCATTACTACGTGTTGAGTCGTCTTTAGTCCTTCGGTGAGAGACTCGGGAAGATCAACAAACTTGAAAATATGAGGTCAATTGTGCTATTATTTTTTTCACACGAATCATTTGAATTTAGAATAACAACTGGCATCTATGAGTAAAAAATTCCACTCCTTCAAGCCTCTCATCAAAACCTTGCTAACTCCAGATAATCACAGCAAGAGCAAGAAAGGCCTCACGCTCGTTTTGAATACCATCTAGCTTGTTTCTACTTTAATTGAAATAATGCCTTTTGTGCAATAGAGAACTTGACAATTCATCTTGAGACTGATTCTAGTAACATCCATTACATTACCAACACGTTTTCACACTAAAGATTCCCTGTCACTATAGAGCGAGCGAGAGGGTTGTTGTGGTGGAAACTTCCATCCCTTGAACCGAACTGTGATAAGTTTCGTACTGAAGCATCCCTTGAACCGAAAATATAAGTTTCGTACTGAAGCTATGGACTATCCACATGCCGAATTCTCCATTCGTTTAGTCGCGACCATGTACTTGACAACAATCAACAATGTTTTCGCAGCAGGCCATGAGACATCACGGTGGTAATGAAGTCGCATATGGCGGCCTCGAATTCATCCTTGGTGCTGTGATAAGAAACCAAGAAGCTCTCAAATTTCGCGTCAAACTGTCGCAATCAGGTGAAAACACTTAATTCCATCCTTTCCACGCGTAAGTATTCACAACACCTTGTTCTTTCATGGCTCCAGTTCGATTGCGATCCGTAGCTTTCTTTTCTCCATCTTTGGTCAATCTTTCAACCATTTTCTCAATGTCGTCATCTTCCATCTCATGAACTTCTACCTTGGTTCTTCTGTTAATGGGCGCTTGTTTCCGTTCATTTCGATTTGTCCAGTCTGGTATGTACAGGCGATCGACCATCTGGTTAATTTCCCCTTCGGATAACGTTTGGTATCCCATAAGAAACTCTGGATTGCGCTCTTTAGGATGTGTTATTGTATCCCACGGTTTCTTCGCCATCTTTCCTCCACGAGCAAAAAGCGCGCAGAATCCGCTATGATTTCGTCTGAAATTTTAAAACCGCTTAAAAGCGTCACGTACTAAAAGAAAAAGTAAACAAAAACCCAAATTCAAGTACGAAGTGGGCCGGGAGCTTTACTTAATTTCCATAACAAAGTGATCAGACATGACAAGTCCAAATGACCTTTCTAGTCTTGTTTTTATTTCACTGCGTTGTAATGATCCTATTTATAAAACGAATTTAATCTGTTTGCTCTAGGGCTGGAGTACTGTTTAATTCAAATGCCACAGAAAATTGTCCACTTATCGAGTCTGAAAAGGGAAAAAGGATTAAAATGGTCTAGCTGAGCCACGAAATATTTTCAAAGTGAAATGTTTAATTATTTACAACTTGAGTAGTTTGAATTAGACGGTATCGTGTTACCTCTGCTATCTTATTAGCGATATTGTCGATATAAAGCAACAGAGATCAGCGAAATACATAAAAAAAATTTTAACACACCATCTGCTTTTCAAATATTTTTATGACAACAAGTGAAGACTTGAGAAGTTCGCAATAATAGGTGGTTTGCAACCAATCTCTAGAGACGCAGGTAACAATGGTGAAAGGAACAAATGCTGGTGGACGAACAAAAGAAGCTAATGAGATATCTATTGTTTACGTCCACCAACATGGCGGCGATGACGTAACGAGCAAACCACCTACACAAGAACTCAAGCAGTCACGCATTCTTGTTTCGTGATTTAAAGTGTCATGCTTCTTTTATGGACTTTCTTCCCCACAAAGTATAGCTTGATGATTGCAGCCATTCCAAGCATATGAATTCAGGGTAGCTCCCCATTCGTTTTTGAAACGATGCACTCGCTGAGTATCAGGTGTTTTCTCAAAGTTGGTTTCTTTGTGCGCCAACCTAGCAACCATTGCGTTGACGTCGTCACTAGACAATTCTCGTTTCTCGATCGCCGGCCGCGGTCGCCTTTTGCTTTCCTGTGGTGCTGTTTTCGGTCTACTTAATCGTTCGACCATGCTTTCTATTTCTTCCTCACTTAGTTTCTGGTATCCTAGTTCAAACGGCGGCTTAGTTATTGTTCCCCACGGTTGTGAAGTCATGATGTATATAAACAGCGTGCTCAGATAATGGGGTGAAAATTTTCGTATTCTGTCGTGTGGAAGCTGGTCTTCTCTTGCCTTGATTACCAAAAATTCGCTTAAAATAGCATCCTGAGGGATTGAAAAATCTAGAAATAACACAAAAACGACGCAGAATTCTTTCCTGTTCAGTACAACTCTCAAAAACGTAGTTTCAAATGTTCGTGACTTCGAAATTGATTACAACGAAACGTTAATTAGTACCGAGTGCCTACTCGGTTGATTAAGCCGATACATTACCGACTTGATAAGGTATATAACGGCTTCAGAAATGCAACCAGAAAATACTTTTATTTGCTTTATAACGATGAAAAGCTAATTGGGCGATTTTATGCAAACAACTAACTTTTTGTGACAAGAGCAACAATCGGGGATGAATCAGGGGTTTCGTGAGAGCTGTTAATACTCATGGTTAACCACATAACGAAAACAAACAAGCGAGTATAAGAATGGGGAATTTAGATGTCTTAATTGGGATTGTAGTGACACGAATAACTCTGAATATTAATTGAAGCAGATGAGGGCGCCATATCATGGTTTGGCTTGAAACGAAAGTGGTTCCTTGATATCAGTTTAGGGAAGATCAAAAGAGGTAGCCCTTATATTTTTATAGAGGCAAGACCGATACAACGTAGATAAGTTTTAAAAACGGAGCTCTATATTTCGGCTGGCCAAACCAGCCAAACCAACCTTCCGTTTTTAAGACTTATCTACGTTGTATCGGTCTTGCCTCTATATTTATATTCGTTATTTTGCGCCGATTAGATCACTGCTGATCCAACGTACAAGAGTAGGACTATCGTCCACGGTTGCTTGCTGAACATTTCACACCTTATTATTATTTATTTATTCATACGTTTTCAGGTAATCCTGGAATATCTGAGATACATGTAGCAGTAAAACATATAAACGAAAGACCAATTCGAGGATGTGAAAAAGCATGCACTAAACCAACAATTCATTGTCACAATTTTTTTGATAATCTTAGTAATTCTTCAAGTTGTTTATTCCCGCTTTTAAAGAAGAATGTAAACTCAGTAAGTAATGGCGTCGTATTTAAGCACTGTCTTGCCAACAGAATCTATGTCAAGTCGTGAATGCTACTGAAACTTACCGGCTATTAACTATTTAACACGAGGCATGTTTGCTTTGTCACAGTTTTTACACTATTTCACGCAATCGTACGTGCATTATTTCTTCGTTGCGGCGATGTTCGATGAAAAAATAAAACGATGGTTCTCACGAAATCACTTCAGTAGCAGGCAAATTTTGGTACTCGCACTCAAATCGAATGGTATTCTAAATATCGTTCATGACCGGGGTTTTTATTTTTTGTTCACTCAATACCAGTTCCCATCAGCTCTTGTGATACGATTCTTTAGCAGTCTTCCGTCTATCCAAGCATAACTGTTGACGATCCCCATGACCTTTGCCGCTCCTATACGCTGCCTCTCAGGTGTTTTTTCTCTGTTCTTTTCAGTATTTGCCAGTCTCTCCAGCATTTCATCGATTTGCTCCTTGTTCAGCAGCTTTTCATTCGCTTCATTAGCTTTTTCCGTGTCGGCTGGTTTTGATGCACTAAGTCTGGCGACAACAGCGTCCAGTTCATCTCTTGGTATGCTCGCTTTTTGCTTAAATTCGGGGTATTTTATGTAGCTCGTTCTGTTCCAAGACATTGTTATGAATGAATCTTTCAACTGTTAAAAAAATTTCAGGATAAGATCTCTTTCTTGTCGACAAAGCTTGTCGCCTGCGAGAGTATTAGGGCAAATACGTAAGAACCTAAGTCTTTTCAAGGTGAAATGAATCTAATTGTTCGCCACTAACAATAACATAAATATTTTTGAAAAACGCGGCAAACCAATACCGAAAGAAGTTAGAGGATTATAATACTCCGCCTAGTGTTTTGTTTATTTCTTATCTTTGTGCTCGTACGGAAAATAAAAGCTTCATTATACAGGTCACTGGACTTTTAATTAAAATCATTCATATGAAGAGCACCAACACAGGGAAACAAATATAATGAATAATTCTGTGTTGACTTTGTTTATTAATTCGTTAAGGGCCTGGTTACCAGTATCAATTCACCGAGTCAATTACCTCTAACATAATTTAACACAACTCGTCCCTCATCAACAATCACGTTACAGAAATCTTGACTTCATAATCTAACTGTGAAATATAACATGAATCGTAACCTGAGCAAACTATGTAAAGAAGTCAACAGTAACATCCGAAAGAATAGGTGAGAAAATTCTATTCATTTCAACATTCTGCTTGTTTTTCTTATTGCAAAGGTTATTCTGACTAGGTAGAGTGTTAGAGCTATATATTACTCTCTGCTATTCTCTCTCGTGGCGGTGGTGATAAATTGACAGCTAAACGAGTCATAAGCCAAATATCAATAATTTAGGATTCATAAATTTATCCATAATCTGACACATTCAGCACTGAGTATATGAGTTCTAAGTTACTAATTTATTCAATTTGATAATTAACTTGTCTTCTTTTTATGTGACTCCATCGAGATAAAACACCTCCAACTCATCAGGCTTGAAATATCGAGCTCCAGCAAGAATTGTGTATTGGTCCTTTTCATCACTAGGCACTGAGTAGTAGTTACCCTTCCCGAAGGATGTGGATGAACGAGCTCAAGCGTTACTATGGGCATTATTGCCAATATGGATGTCCCCATCACCACCAAATGTTGGACCTTGATCACCTGAGCACGTGCACTGATTGCATATGATGGATTTTTCACCATCCTCTTGAATGGTGCCAGTCCTTGTTGATATGAGAGAAAACTCTTTGGAAGTGGAACTGTATCCAGAGCCGGCATTTGAAGGAAAAGCGCAGGTGTGAAAAGAAAAGAAAGAAAAAAAACAAGGGAATGAAGTGGAAACTTTATGTGAGTGAACACATTGCGAACAATTAAAGCAGCAACACCATAAAAAGCTAAACAGTTAAAATTTCTTATATCTCTAACTAGTAAAAGTGGTGTAATACATGCATAAGTTAAAGAAATTTCCTTTATCAAAGAACTATGGTTGGTTTAGTAGAAACATACAAATCATTTAATTTTTCGTAAACATCCTCAGCAAAAGTGAACCATATTTATTTCTTTGTGGACTTGGAAACACCAAAATTAAACACATGCTCTCTATGATAAAATTTTCTCACTCCAAGCAACGTCTGTATATCCTCCAAACACGAATGGACTTCTTCTGATAATAGTAACAGTGTATGACTTCCGATCACAGAGATCGGGAAATGTACTTGCTTGCCCATCCATGGAAGGAGGCGCGGTAACAAAGCTTCCTAGACGAATTGATCCTAACCGCTGGCTCCAAAAAGTTCCTGAGTTATGGTAGAAGAAGTCCTTGATCTGGATGATGCTTGAATGAATTACCATTTCTTTAAAACAAGTATGGAGTAAAGTTATCCTTATACCGTTTTCATCACAGTTGAACTTTCAACCGTAAACATTAATATTAGCCTCCAAGGAAATCGAAAACAGTTTTAGACCAGACATTTAATAGTATTCACAACCGTGTAATGAAAATGTAAGGACACTGTCAAATGGAACTGAGCAAACTATTTTTGCAAAATAGCAGAGTAACTGTGAATTACTGTTTTCCACAAAAGCTTCAGCTAAATTGGCTTTTAGTGTTTTATTTGTTTGTACTGGCTGCTTATGAATGTCTTTTTTTACCTGGTTGTCGTTGGTTTTTATCTTTTTGTCTCAATCTGCTATCCTGAATCTTTTTATCATGTTTACCGGGTTTAATGACAGAAGCTAGATTGTCTGCAGTTAAGGTACCATTTATCTAGAAGCGGCGTTCTCAAGATCCATTCAGCCAATCACCAGGTTTACAACTGAATGACAATTTCTTTCCATCCAAAAATGATTCTCATGAATGAATCCTTGCTCAAGTTGTACGGCGGGGCAGACTCGGCGACCCTGAATTTAAATCAAGACGGGATTTGGAAAATACTCATAAATCCTTCTTTTCTTTAGGTATAGAGATGAAACAGTTGCACAGTTATCATTCCGACTAAGTAATTTTGGACCCAATGTGATCTAAGCTATCTAATTAAACAAATTGAAACTCAACTATGAATATGAACATTCTTTGGACCCGACTTGCATTACTGTTATCATCACTTTGGAGGAAGAATTGAGAAAATCAAAACTGAATGAATGACAACCGAGTCTCGGATTGGAACAATTACGCAAGCGAGCGAGGGGCGGAATGATAATTTCGCCCACCATATCTCCATTGGAGCCCGCAAATGCGCCTCAGTGCCTGACTGAGTGTTAAAAATGTTTAATATGATCAGTTTACGGGATCCTTGCATGAATGTTGTGCTCCACCCCAGTTGCCCGAAGGTAAACATGTTCTTATTACTAGAACAGTTAAAGGATATTGTGGATCGCAAATATATGACAGTGATTCACCAGTCCATTATCTTGAGCCATGTTTGTATCCATTTGATGAGAGTCTGGATCGCCACAATTTATCAAGGCATCAATTACCCAAACATAAAATGAAGAATAATTAGAAAGTAAGATATGAAAGTTAAGGGAACTTGTGGTGAAATATTTTTAAGGTCTCTGCAAGAAAGGTTATGTTTGCGTGACATTTAAGACTACTGTATACTATTCATTTGAGACCTGATGACCTTCCGTGTGAAATAATAACTTTCTAATAGATGTTACTTCTTCCATCTTTACCGTTTTGGCCCAACTGTAATTTAACTTGTGTTTAGGGTTTAGTGAGACAGGAAACAACGAGAAAACAAAGGGAGGGCAGCTTTCAAGTTCCTGTGGTTTCCCGACGCTTTCTTTCGCGTCACTCTGCCCGAACGTATGACATCGTTGCTATAAACTTATTCAATGTCAGTAGAACTGGCTAACTGTGAATCTTCATGGATAGAAGTAGCATGACTGAGACAGCCAATACCACAGGCATCGTAACAGCAATCTCTTTAAAATCACCTTGGAGAAAAGGAAAATGTTTAGAATGGGAGAATAAAGAATTACATCAATTAAAAGATAAGGTAACAGACATTGCATGTAACAGATATCGATTATTTTTCTCTGTCTCTAGGCCGCAGTGATACAAGGATCCGTTACCACCAGAGACAACAAATTGATTGAAATATGGGCGATACAAACACACGAGCGAGACTTAATAGAAACTCGCTGGTGAAAAAATAGAACCTCACTTGCAAAAAAAATATTGAAAACTGGCTGGCGAGAAATCATTTACCCGCTAGCAAGATTTTAATCACTCTCCAGAGAGAAGAAACTCGTTAGTGAGTAAAGAGAAACTCGCTAGCGAGAAAAAACGAAGTCGCTAGCGAGAAAAAACGAACTCGTTAGCGAGAAAAAACGAACTCGCTAGCGAGAAAAAACGAACTCGCTAGCGAAAAAAAAGCTAAGGAACTCGCTAGCGAGAAAAGAGGAACTCGCCAGCTAGAAAATAGTACCTCTGGCGAGGAAATAGAAACTCACTAACAAGAGAATAAGAACTCGCTAGCGCGAAATATGAAACTCGCTAACGAGGAAAGAATAACTATCTGGCGAGAAATAGAAACACGCCAACGATAGAATGAAAAACTCGCTCTTGAGGATAAAGGAACTCAGAGAGCGACAAATATGAAACTCGCTCGGGAGAAAATATTAACTCTTTGGCGAGAAAATAGAAACTCGCCAGCGAGAGAATTAAAAACTCGCCAGCGAGAGAATAAAACTCGCTAGTGAGCATACAGGAACTTGCTAGCGAGAAATATGAAACTCGCTAGCGATAAAATAAAAACTCTCTGGCGAGAAAATAGAAACTCGCCAGCGAGAAAATGATAAAAACTCGCTCGCGAGAATAAAGGACTGTTGTAGAAGGCTACTGATCAAACCGGCTGCATATAGTGAATCACATTTATTCAGAAATCAGCCTTCAATTCAGGTTTGTTAAAAGATTATAAAGTTTATAATCTCTTGGTTTTGTTTCAGACACAACTGGGACAGTTCCGGGCCATCTGCATTCTTCACAGATGCCCACGAGCTCAATTTCTGTTCGAGATAGCGAGATTCTGTACGTTTCCCGTATCCCATTCACAATCGATGGCATTCAACCTGGTCGAATTAAGTCACAAACGCAACTCGTCTGCCCCAGATGGAAAACCCTTTTCTAAGCTCCTAAAATCGACCTTTCCCTCTAAGATTTTGAATTTAGCTTTTTCTGTTTTTGGCTTTTGCTTTTTGTTTTCACCGAATTTAACACTGCATACAGCCTCAACATTAACGTGGTTACGGAAGCCTAAGGACCTGATTATATCATTGCTTTTATTAATACTGATGTATTATAATTACAAAATAGCGAAATAAACAAATAAACCGGTCAATATGGGAGAAAGGAATTTTTGGGAGTGATTATATGCATGGTTTTCAGGGGGAATGGAGGAGGGATCAGTCTTCGTCAACAGAGTATAAAAGAGGGGCTAAAGAAAACTGCGGACTACAATACTACAGAGACTTTGGGAAGGGTTAAGGACAACTTTCTCGTGACACAACCCCTCCCCTCTACCCGGTCCCCTTGCTACCTGCTTCAACGAGGTCAAAGCGCTGACACTGATCTTCGGTAATATTGTCAGAGCAACCTGCTTGCAGACAGCAGTAATAAACTCCAAAGTGAGCCTTGTCTAAGTTCGTGATGGTTAAGTAATTGCGGTTGGAACGTCCGTCCTGTGTAACATCATTGTAATGCTCATCCGTTGAAGAAACTGAAATATAAATTGAGAGAGAGTTATGCTGTGTGTAAATTTTTGTAGAAGAAAAAGTCAAACTGATTTGGTGACTGATTAATGAGGTGACTGATTTAGCTGAGTCGCTGACCAAACAGACTTAGTGTCTTAGAAATGATATATGATAGGACTGAGTGAGTGAGTGAGGAACCAGAAGTCAGTCAGACAGACAGACAGACAGACAGACAGACAGACCTACTGATTGACTGATTGACTGACTAACTTACTGACTTACCGACTGACTTACTAATTGATAGACATACTGCTTGATTGACTGACTCACTGACGGAATGCAAAACTGACGGGATTGAACACCTAGCGGAAAAGTATTTATGTCCAGCTCAAACTTACCTATGCAGGATTTAACTGTTTTGTTTCGCTCACACTTAAACCTCCATTCCACTTTCAGAGGGTATCCTCTGGCACTACACTCCAAAGTTACGTTGTCTCCCAGCTTCGCCCTGACTGTTTTGTCATCTCTATTTTCAAACCACGGTGCAACTGGAGTAAAAGTAATTTCATAAACGATGATCATGATGATACAATAGGGAGCTTAAGATACAGACGTTTTCGGGGCGACAGCGACGTGACAACCCAGGTAAACTGGGTCAGAGGTTGCCGTTTTCGCGCCATAATTGAAGTTAAGATTCTGATGACGGCCGGCCTTTGCGACTTCTGCGAAGTTCGTCGAGTTTTGCTTTATAAATTGAGACTTTTTTGTCGTAGCATGGTTACGTTTAAAGAATTCCGCCACCTTCCCGTCCTTTACTACGACGCTAATCTTACTAGCGATGAAGAGTTCTTGGTTTTGTATGAAATATTTCCGTCTAAAAACTTTAATTTTCCAAACGAAAATCTCCATAGATTTGAGGTGTACGTTTTCGAGGTGCATCTACGAATTGATAAAGGGAATGGCAGCAAGCAAAAATTCCCTTTTATGTTAAGAATTCAAGTACTGTATGCGTGCATGCCCAAAACTTATCTCGACGATTTGGACTTCACTGTGTTGCCTCGGTCATTTTAACCTAAAGAGAAAACAAAAAGTCTCTTGAGTTGGCCAAGACATCGTGTAATGATTTGTGCGAAATGTGATAATGCAATCACTTTAATACAAGTGACAAAACTGGCAGTATATTAAATAAAACGAACAAGATCAACTCACGTTTTCACCACGACGGCAAACTCACTGATCTCACGTCGCCGACGTGAGGGCGACGGCGAGGCCGCATGCGCAGTCAATCTCGCCCCAATCTTAATCGGTCTCCACGTCGCCGTCGCCCCGAAAACGTCTGTATCTTAAGCTGCCTAATTACGACGACGACGACGACGATGATGATGATTGATTGTGATGATTATAATAAAATGCATGTTTTGCAGAAAGGCTATCGTTGGGTTTCCATTGACTGATTTGAAAAAAATTGCCATTACCTCGACTCATTCATTTTTTGGCCCCCTTTTCGCCCTTACCCATGAAGCCCAAAGTGTGCCGAGGGATCGGTATTCTACAGTCCCTGAAGGACTTGAATTCGGCAGAGGAAAAATGTGTCGATCAAGTAGAAAACCAAAAAATACAGTTATTCGCTTTACTTACTGTGAATTACAATGTAGTCTGAAACAATGTAGCTCTTGAAGTGTCGTAACAGTACTTCCATCAGACAGGTGTAATTCCCGCCATCTCTGACTCCAACATCTTTAAACTTTAGTGGAGCAAGAAAAACTTCTTTAATTTCTGTTTCTGGATTACGCAAACTCACCAACAATTTCCCATCTTTATACCAAGAAATCCCCTTTAATGGGGTGTTCTTGTTTTTTCCTCTTCTAGTTAAGTTGCAAATGAGAGAGTTGGTATGTAGGACCACAACAAGTTTAGGAATTTCGTCTCCTGAAATAGAAAAAAGTCGGCAACTTTAATGTTTTGCCGGAAAGAAAGTTTCGTTGACAGAGTTTCTCAAGATACTCGATGGTAATCGTAAATGCATGCGTGGAATTCAACTAGCGGTAAAAATTTGGTCAAGTTGAATTGCAGTGTTTTACCAAGACCTCCCACTTTCAAGCGGTTGTTTCAGTCACTCGGTAGGAACTGGTTGGGAGATCAGAGCACCTTAAGTTGCGCAGGCGTTTACATACACTCTGCAATTGGAATAAATAAGCAAAGAATAATGAAATTTTTGATATGGTGAAGCTGCAATTTATGGATATAAAGACTTACTTGTAATAACGCTGATAGTAAAGCCATGTCTTTTAGGAGCAGATTCATTCTTTGCAAAAGCATCGCATTCGTAACGTCCAAGTTCTCCATACAGACTGTCATCTTCAATTGTTACATTCGTGATTCTCATGGTGGTGAAGAGTCTAGGTTTTCCGTCTGACAGGAAAAGTTTGAGCTATTTTCGTTAAACACAACGAATATATGAAATTCATATATCTGAAATGTGGTTATAGAAACGTATTTGTGCACGATCCTCGCAGTAAAGAGCACTATTTAAGCAATAGTGAAAATCAGACCTGAAAAAATTCAGGCTTGTACGGGATTCGAGCCACTGATCTCTGCGATACTAGTGCAGCGCTCTACCAATTGAGCTAACAATTGAACTGCGAGCAGGTCATCAAATTAGTCTGACATAAACCCGTAAGATGATAAATCAAACACAACGAATATATGAAATTCATATATCTGAACTACGGTTATAGAAACGTATTTGTGTACGATCCTCGCAATAAAGAGCACTATTTAAGCAATAGTGAAAATCAGACCTGAAAAAATTCAGGCCTGTACGTTGTGTTTGATTTATCATCTTACGGGTCTATGTCAGACTAATTTGATGACTTGTTCCCAGTTGGCTTGTTAGCTCAATTGGTAGAGCGCTGCACTAGTATCGCAGAGGTCAGTGGTTAATTCGAATCCCGTGCAGGCCTGAATTTTTTCAGGTCTGATTTTCACTATTGCGACGAAATTTTTGCATTTTATTTCCCATAAATTCTGGTGTTAACTTCACATTAAGACCCTAAACTTTAAGAATAAACGCAAGTTTCTCAAATTTGACAACGTTATTCCTTAAAAACAGCGCCGCAAAGACATTGAAAATTCTTCCGCCATTGCTCGAATAACATTCTGGAGAGTCCGCGAAAATAACTACAGCGGTTTTAGTTGTGACGTCATCGACTCACTTCACCAACGTCGCGAAGGCATGCCTTTACAAAAACTACGCAAAATGAAAGCTGGGGAACAATAGCCCATTTCTGAATTACCTTTGGCCTCTTTTTCAAAACGAGGCCTGGTGCTCAACCATTCTTGTGAAAATGAGTTTAATTTGCATGTGAATGAAAACTTATAATCATATGAAAGGATGAGCACCAGGACTCGTTTTGAAAATGAGGGCAAGGGTAATTCGAAAATGGGCTATTCTTTCGAATTTTATTCCTTCTTTCCTGCGGAACCAGAAAAACAACCCTCTCTCTCGGCATACCAAATTAGCCACGTTTGTTGAGTCGTTGACGTCACTTCCGTTCTCGACCCAGTTTCTTCTTCTTCGCGCGGAGTTCTGTAGTTCGAAGAATGGCGGCGTTTAGATCGCGAATCTACAGGGAAAATAATATTACTTCTCGATGGAGTTTTGCTTTAATATTTAGCAAATTTGTTACTTAGGGTAAGTACTTTCAACCACTGAGGAGAAAAGAAAAGGTGCGTTTTGGTCGCAGTAGCACTTTATATGGTGCGCTTTACTACGAGGATCGTGCACAAATGCTGATTTCGTTAGAAAAAAAAATTGTCTTTGCCATTTTGAATCCCCACATAACTTGTTCCTGTGCTTCACATATCCACCAGTAAAAACATAGACCATCAAAATATTGTGTTTTCAGGTATTGTAATAACCCAAGTAATAATGGGGAAAGTTTCCAAAGTTTTTTTAAGTACGAAAAATTACGCCGAAGAAATCAGTGGTCAGAAGAATGAATGCATCGTAAGCCAGGAAGGAGATAATAAAATGGAAGAACTCAAAGAAAACACGTGTGTACTCGCCTAAATATTCCGTTCGGTTTGTAAACGAGAGTTTTTCGCTTGGTTTCAATTCTGTTTTTCTATCTAGATCATCACTTCTGAAAAACAAGATCTTCTCAGGTTCTCTTGCCCCAGATGCGTCAAAGGCAACGCAAGTAACACTGGCTGTAGTATACTCTAAAGGGTAGATATTTTCAGGAAGAGGTTGCACAATGCCAAAAGTTCGCTCGCCTGAAATTAAAAAAAAGAAAAAAAAGAAGGAAGGAAAAGTGCATGAGTGCTGAGGGAGATGGAAGCATATTTCGAACCAAACTGTCCCAAGAAAGGTCTTCGACAATTTAAGCGAATATGCTTCACAAAATTGTTATAATTTTCCAAAGTGCTCAAGTAAGGTTAAAGGTATACTAGAGAAACAAAACATCAATGAGCGAATTTTCAATGTTAATGTATTTAACTATGTTTGCGCCTACAGTACGTAGTTTGGGAGAATCGATCGAGAGAAAAAAAAATGCCTTTACTTTTACTTTTGCGAAAAAGCCAAAAACAAAAACAAAACAAGTGGGAATACAACAAAGCGTTCAAGCGACTGTAAAGTTCTTCAAGGCCATTGCTTGACTCTTTGATGTTAAGGAATCTCATCAATTTCAGAAACAGGAAATTCGCATTTATAGGTGCTCATCTCTTGGTGATGCCAAGGTGATAATTCGCTGAATCGTCTAGGATTTTGAAACTTTTCCGGTCGAGAGGAATTGTGGAGCTCAGGAAAGGAAATCAGAGGCGAAGAAATCATAGTAAATCGCACTGCGCATGCTTAAGCGAAAATTTCTCAGTTCCGGCAAAGCTGACGTTATGTCTACCATTTGGCAATGTTTCAGGATAATAACAAACACTTGTCGCTCTCTTAAATACGTCCTACGCATCGTTATTTCTTAGAATGGCTAGACTATCTATAAGCAATCATCTTTTCTCGCAGGAAGCTTGTTCCGTACATATCAGAAGTTCTGTTTGCCCGTATTCTATCTGTTTTTCGTTTCTCATCACGAGTGTCTCTGTTCCGGTCATTCATTGGGCCGTATTTTACCACCAGTTCGTTGTTGAGAATCACAAATATAGATTTATTCATGTAAACAAGTCCTAGTTATTTTAACATATTCATCAATTAATTGGGATCAGTTGACTAGCAACTAGTTCACCTTTCTTGTTACAAAAGAATTAATTGCATGCTTTAAGTGTTTGTTATTAGTGGCAAAGAGAGTCTGAGGCCTAAAAATTCCCTGAAGAAAACAAACAGGGTAAGGCAATATTATAAGCCAGTCTAAGATTGTCTGTAGACCTATTTTCCAAATCTGAAAATCCATTTACTGTTAGTTTGTGTTGCTTTTAAATCCGTGCAGACCCGTCTGACTATTCACCCACCCATCTGAAGAACTCGAGGAATGCTGCAGTTTCGTTATTTATTTTTTTGTAGTATTTCAAAAGATGTTGACTTGCACCGCTCCAGCAGTCTATATTGTTGCCATTTCCCAGCAGCAATTTGACAAAAGCATTTTAAATCCACGATTTTAGCGTGTTTTTCCCGAACATAGAGCGACTTTCGTTCATGGTTTATCTTAGGAGCCAGGATGGCTCCCAGAATTTTTCCCTTGCGTTAAAGCAAATGACTGACAATAACGGGTCTGATTTTTCTAGATCAAGAAAAAAATATAGGCTTAATTTGGAAACCATTTGGCGGCCGATGGACACAATGTTTGGGCGCTACCTTGAAGGGAAAGGATGGCCACAATTGATCTTGTTTTTTGATACGGAAGAAAATATTTCAAAACATATTTCTTTCTTGGAAATTCTTAAAGCATATCTTTTTACCCACTGTTTTGCTTAAATGTCCTCTTGTCCTTTAAATAATTTCAAGTTAAAAACGTTTGTCATCCAAGCAAGTACTTTGGGTTTATTTGCATGGTTTCCATGCTTGTTTTAAGCGATAAACTAGAATCAAATACAACTGATTATGAATTAAAAAATTGAGTAGTATGCAACACAGGTGAAGCGCAAGGCCTCCGCACAAGCGAAGTTCTTTCATTGCTGACTTAAAATTACTTTGACATACCTACAAAACAATTAGTCCTACCTTTAACAATTTTTACTGCACAAATGGCGCCAAGAAAGAGAAGGAAAACTTTCATCGAAAAGGCCATCACGATATTGCTTACCCACTGCATCTCACTCGTCTTCCAACTATGGTTATGACAGTTCTAACGATCTGTTCGTTCACCAAGACGATACTGATATTGTTGCTGTGACATTACCAGTATTCTCTCTAAAATTAGTCAGCAGGAACTTGGAAATGTCGACATTAATCCATTTTCCCCATTTAATCTTTGTTTTTCTTCCTTTCTTGGTAAACTAGGTGATTACTAACAGAGCATTTGCTTTGTTTAGAATGCCAATGGCAGGCCACAATCTACGAAATGATATCTTCCAAAGCAAACACATCAGCGTAGTACCACTTGAGGACCTTGAGTTTTTCAGACATTCCATCAACAAACACACTGTTGCTATCTGACGCTGATAATTGTGTCAAAGAGAGACAGCGACAGTTACGATCATGCTAAAGCGGAGGAACTTCAAAAACAAGTTTCCCCGAGGAAGGAGTTACTAATCAATTTTTTTAATCAAAATGTCGACACGTTTAGAAGTAAGGACTATTTTGGAACTTCTTTAAAGCTTTTTAGCTTCGCTGAAAATCACTTCATTGAGTCAAAGCTACCTATTACTACATTGTTACTATATATTGATTTATTCATATTGAAAAAGATTATGAGAAAGGAATACTGCGTATGAAGCAAAATGGAACCATGCTAAAAACTTTGGTGGGAACTGAAAACACGACTCTCCGTAGTGGCTTGCTTTATTTTTCCGAAACGTCACTGTTCTAGTCTGCACCCGAGTCAATCTGTACAACTGAAGCGAAGAAAACTATAAGAACAGGGAAATAAAATTCCAAAGGCTCTCTCAAAGGAATTTTTAAGGCTGTCTTCATGAAAATTGTTACCCTTAGATATGCGGCGCTTTTAGCTAGGGAAACGTACAATACATGTTCAAGGAATTTTTGTTTGAGCTCTGGGGTTCCGTGAAAGTCGGAGACGGCCATGTTGTTGTAAGCCATTGTTAGTGTTATTTTCTGGCTACACGAGTTCTTTTTATGAATTCTGTCAGCTGCTTTATGCTTCTCCACTTGAAAAGATCATAGTGTGCTTATCTATTACACGTATGACTCTTATAAGAAAAGAATCCCTAAAGATCTTATACAGATAATTCAGGAAAATTTAAAAAAAGTTGAAGTTAATGGTGCATGTACAAGAACGAACTCTTCTTATCTTTTGGCGAAAAATGGCATGAGACCTGATCCACAACAGAACGTATAGTAACTACCGAGATACCGAACCTAAGAATCCAGGTGATTCACTAATTCAGCGTTGTACCATTACCATTATTATCAGACGAGTATTATCATTACGGAACCATGAAGTTTCTTTAAAACTTTCTTCAGTTTGTTTTCAATATCATACACCATCTATGCACTGCAGTTTCTTTCTTAATTTTTGTTACTTAACTTAATCTTTTGATTCAAAAGTAGGATCTCATAAGTTCGTTTAGTGAAAGATACCACGATGAATTACGTTTTTAACCAGACATTGCTTTAGAAACTGTCAAGATTCAGTATCTGGAAAAGGGAAGTAAATAAAGTAAGTGAAAGATTGAAACTAATAATAAACAAGGAAAAGATATTTCCACTTTAAGGGTTTCAAATTTTGGTCGAAAAGACTGTTCTTATCAAAGAAAAGTCATAATTAGCAGAGTTAAAAGGCTAATAAAACAACAGGAAAGAACTCAGGTAGTTTACAAACTTACGCATCGGAAAAATTTAGAGGACGGCATAGAAATAACCTTGAATTGATGGCGTACAGAAGCTGTGAACATCTCTTCAGATGAAAATCAGCTGAAGTCAAGAGTGAAGTTCAAGTTGTTTGGTATACTTCCCTGTCCTCTACAAACTCAACAGCTGCTTTTTGCTTTTCTTTTTGCTACCCTCGAATGACCGATTTGTTTTGATTTACACTTAGCTGGAAACGAAGTAAAAAAACGGAACTACACTAACACTTTTTCAAGGAGTAAATCATCAATCAATGACGTAGACATGAAATAGAAAGTATGCAACGGAGTGACAACAAGAAGTTGGAGAAAAAGTGCTTCGAATTTCCGCATTTTTTTTTTCTTCGCTTCATTTTCCGAGCATACTCAGTCGCTTCTAGACAGACAAGCTTTAACTCTACAGACAGGAAAGCGACGCCAAAAAAAGGGTCCAAATTAAAAATGTTAAAATATAGAAATTAATTTCTATATTTTATTATATATCTATATCAATTAGATTTATTTGTTATATTACAATTTTTACAAGCGTAAGATATCAATGGTATTTAAGCGGTCTTTCAGCGTGTTGATCTGGTTAAGCCTCGAACAGACAGGGAACTCTGGTTTGTCATTGAAGCCTATTATCTGACTCTTTACCTTACAGAACAAACATATCCGTGAAACACCCATTTTTGTTTAAGACGCAATTGGCTCAATTAAAAAAAAGCCGCTAATATATACACCGTCTTAAGTTGGATCACTAATATAGAGACAGTATGTGTTCTAAGCTCACTTCATGAGAGCTTTTTTAAACAGTGATGGATCACTTCGTGTGACTTTCTTCCTTAGAAAAGACAATTTTTTTTAGGCAATAATAAGGGTTTTTTTGCGAGAATTGTGTACATCGAGATGTTTTAGATGTTATTTTTCGAAATGTACGTAGGAAACGATATTTAATTTTCACGTCGTGTGGGATGCAGGAAGAAAGCATGTTATCCACTCTCTTGCACTACTCACTATTGTCTTTGAGCGCGCACAATAATTCTGTTTGGTTTTTTTAATTTCGTGGGAGATTATCCTTGCAAGCTGAAAAATACGATTTTGTAAATGGTTTGACGGCGAAAAACTGAGGCTAATTGTAGGCAACACCACACTCATCGTGTGTGAAGTTTATTTGCTGCTGAGGTCAATTGTAGGCAACACCACACTCATCGTGTGTGAAGTTTATTTGCTGCTGAGGCTAATTGTAGGCAACACCACACTCATCGTGTGTGAAGTTTATTTGCTGCTGAGGCTAATTGTAGGCAACACCACACTCATCGTGTGTGAAGTTTATTTGCTGCTGAGGCTAATTGTAGGCAACACCACACTCATCGTGTGTGAAGTTTATTTGCTGCTGAGGCTAATTGTAGGCAACACCACACTCATCGTGTGTGAAGTTTATTTGCTGCTGAGGTCAATTGTAGGCAACACCACACTCATCGTGTGTGAAGTTTATTTGCTGCTGAGGTCAATTGTAGGCAACACCACACTCATCGTGTGTGAAGTTTATTTGCTGCTGCGATGACCACCGGAAAAATCATGAAAAACGTTTTCTTTTAATGTCGAAAAACCTCCAATACTTCAATCGTCTTTCTAATGAAACCTTCAAATCTAAGTAGTATAGGGGAGAGCTCTTCTTCTCAAATGATTCACGTACAAAGAAATTCAAGAAATTCGAGCTTGCTTTTCTTCACCCTCAGCTCCACAGTGCAGCAACAATATGCTATCCACGAGAAACGATCCACCAGAAAAGCACATGATTTTCAAGATCAACGATAGAGAGCTTGATCTAGGAAAGATTGGGATATGACTTGAACAACGTTTAGGCAATTGCTTCGATTAAGAAAGATAACAATTCGCTGGATTAATCTCGATCTCGTCTCTAATACAGGGAGACTGAGAGTATTGAAAACTCACCTGAAGAAATCCATTCAGGGTAACTCCTCATAAAAGAAGTGATCAAAAACTTTTTTGTAACTTTCCCTAAATGTGCCCTAATATTGTCAGAGATAGGTCACCGTGCTTGTTTAGGAGATATGATGGAGATATGATTGTGGAGATATGATTGTGCCTGTACTGTACAGATGGCGCCATTCACGCGGGTCAGGCATCAGTTCACTGTACATTTTGCGTTAGCTGGAAGCAAGAGTTTTCAAGGTAACACTTGAAAAAGACTTGGTTGATAGAATATCCTGAGCGTATGGAACAATTTGATATATAATTTGTAGAAAAATTACTCTCGGAATGTGCACGCGCTTATTTTGCTGATTACGTGATCCCTTTGCGCAGTACAGGGTGCGCAATGTAGTACGGAGGAATCATTTGTCTATAAGCGCGCAAAATGGTGCTATTGTGGCTCTTATCGCGAATTTCGTGTTTTTGCTCATAGTCAATTCATATCGCCTCTGTATAAAAGTCTGAAAACTTTCGAGACCACCGGACCGAAATAGGATTCAGTAATCAAAAATTATTCGAGAAATAATGAACAAATGTGTATCTTGTAGCATGAGAGGGAATCGACGTTATGACCCTTTAGTCCACGATCGAAGGGGAATTACCGGGCAAAGGGTAACCGGGAACGGGAGTCTGGCACCCAAAGTGCATCGCTAATCCACATAACAACTCAAATTGGCGGATGACCACACGTTAAAGGGGTCTGCACCAGAGTAAGCAAGCGCTCTGTAAATATAATCGTCAGAGCAATCATTACGAACGATAAACAGGGGGCATAGGGGTCTATTGTAAATCGAAAAACCGTATCAAAAAATTATCCAAAACCACAAAACCGCAAAAATTGGATCAAGATCGAAAACCGTATGCAAAACCGTCAAATCCGATAAATTTTCACATTCCAGTTTTCAAAACCGTATTGATCAGATACAGTGGTTACAAGTGGAGCATACAAAGGTCATGATCACTTTTCGCAGCAAAGGGTTCGAGGAAATTGAGAGGGAAATTACTCTGTGCATCTAGACCCATTATTTCATTTATATATCATCTAACCAAATAAAAGACTCTCCAGGGGATTGATAGGAAGGTTGTTACGTTTGCCCTATTGTCAAACAACACCGTCTGGGAATTAATGTGCGTGTAATTCGACCGGATGCGCTTCGTTATTTGAATCTCGTAGTAAGGGCAAAAGGATTACGCGTACCACAGGTAGCCCAAGCTCTCTATATGAACCACACAAGGAACACAATATGGCATATCGATTTATAAGGATTTATATGGGATTTTCTACTAGATATACATGGAGGTAGTTAAAAGTGAAAATATTCAATAAAAATGGCTTACCTTATTCCATACGTGTGTTGTTTGCTCCTGGTGTCGTTATTTTACCGATTTAACTTGATTTAGAAAAAACCAGGAAAGATTTATTACTCGACGTTTCGGGGTCATCGTGACTCCATTATCAAGAGACTAGTTTAAAAACATGCAAATAAGGAAAGGTACAAGAATAGCATAAATTAGACTGAACGGCTTAAACAAACACCTTGGCGCGGATGGAATCCGTTTGCACGTTCAGCGTTGGCTCGAAGTTAAGCGTGACTGTCCAACCAGTGTTCGTTAGCCCTAAGCTCGATCAACAGCTTAAGCAACACGAAATTAAGCCCCCTATTGTTAACCAACAATGTATCGTTTATGAATTTAAATGTAACCTGTGTGATGCAGGGTATGTGGGCTACACTCGTGGTCACTTACACGAGCGCGTAGAAGGGCACAAAAGGAAATCATCTTCTATCTACAAACACTACCACCTCCAGCACAATAGTGAAATGCCTGAACGCTTGATCGAGCAATTCAACGTCATCACGAAATGTAACGGCAAATTTGATTGCCTTGTTAATGAAATGTTGTATATTCGCATGCGTAAGCCAACGCTGAACGTGCAAACGGATTCCATCCGCGCCAAGGTGTTTGTTTAAGCCGTTCAGTCTAATTTATGCTATTCTTGTACCTTTCCTTATTTGCATGTTTTTAAACTAGTCTCTTGATAATGGAGTCACGATGACCCCGAAACGTCGAGTAATAAATCTTTCCTGGTTTTTTCTATGCCTTTGCTTTAACTTGATTTAAGCGATTTTTTTAATCCTGGTTTTCTCTTCTTAAAGAGAAGCGAAATGCTTCTCTTTAAGAAGAGAAGGATTAAAAAAAAATCGCTTAAATCAAGTTAAATCGGTAAAATAACGACGCACCAGGAGCAAACAACCCCCGTATGGAATAAGGTAAGCCATTTCTATTGAATATGGATATCTAGTAGAAAATCCCATAAAATCCTTATAAATCGATATGCCATATTGCGTTCCTTGCGTAGTTCATATAGAGAGCTTGGGCTACCTGTGCGCGTACTTACAAAGCAATTTAGCCAGAATGGGTGGTAAAACGGAGCGGCTCTCGGATCGATACAGCAAAATTTGGATACTTTTGCCGCTGGAATGGGTAGGTATTAGCAAAGCGCTCTCGCGGGTGGAAATTTGAGAGAGATCGGTCGACTTATGTGAAATTTATCAGCCTTCGAGTGGCGACGGTTGGTGTTCAGGACCGGTTAAAGTTTCCAGCCTTGTGTTTTTCTATATACAGTTGACTGGTAGCATCACACGCGTTACAAAGAAAGTCGTCAAAAAAGCGTTAAAAGGACGTAAACGACAAAGGGACTACGGAAAACAGGTAAAGAGACTTCATACGTTACATTCCTCGATTTTATTTTCCTTTTTAATTTGTTCTTAACTTTTTTTAATTTTCCTTAAATGGCCCACGCTTACGCTTAAAATTCGATCTTAATATATTAGGTATTCCTGTTAATGACCTTTAGACCACAAAATCACACACAGTACGCTTAGGCCACCTGTGGGCTATTTAGAGTTTTAATTCTTCCAGAAAATACTTCTACAGCTGTTTGATCTTATTACAAATACTTGTGTGGAGAAAAATATACGTGGAATATTGAGCAATATTCTGATTTTTTAAAAATTTTTTTCTTTATATAGGTTAATTTCTACAGCTATGAGTTCATAACATTTTTAAAATTCTTGTGCGTAACAAATATTATGGTGAATTTCTTGCAATGGTATTAATTGGCGCTTACTGATGAAGCTTACATTCTCTAAAAAGGCGCTATTATTAAGTCAAACTCAACAGCTGCTATTTGCTTCACTTTTTCCTACCCTCGAATGACTGATTTGTTTTGATTTACACTTAGCTGGTAATGAAGTCAAAAACTGAACTACACTAAAACTTTGTCGAGGAGTACATCACCAAACAAACCAAACTCAGTAAACATGCTAAGGTTTTCTAAAAAAGGTTTCAAATCATATTCTCTTATATCCATGGCATAGAAAGTATGCAACGGAGCCACAACAAGAGGGTAGAAGAAGAAAAAGTGCTTTCAAATTAACTTCTATATTTTTCTTCGTTTCCTTTTGCGTTACCTGGTTGCTTCTAGACAGACTAACTTTAACTCTACGGGCAGGAAAGCGACACCACAAACAAAGCCAAGATGACGAACACATTATGAGCAACCACAGACACTGTTCCGGCAGTTGGAACATCTTTGGGAAAAAGAGGGTAAAAAAAAAAAATTTAAAATGTAGGCATTAATTCCAATGAAGGTTGACAGATTTCTTCGCTATGTTACAAATTCTTACAAGCGTAATTTCAAAGATGTTTTAGGGTTCTTTTAGCGCGCTGCTCCTTAGGTTTCGAATAGACAGGAAATGAATGATTACTGTTGTTGAAGGCTATTAAAAGACTTATTCTTTACCTACAGAACAAACATATTCATGAAGCAGCCTTAAATCCATTTTTGTCTAATTTAAAACATAACTGATTCATTTACAAGTAAACCCACCCATCCCACCCAGTAAACCCACCCATCCCACCCAGTAAACCCACCCATCCCAGCCCAGGGGAGGGCATTCATCACACAGTAATCTCGTGTGTGGGAAATTAACGTCTCCTACCCCTAACCCTAGAGGAGACGGGACCTCCATTTATTCGTCCCTATCCGAGAAGACTAGAATATCTAAACATTACTTGATGTTATAGAAAGGCGGCATATTCTTCTCAATTATTTTAAAGACCTTGAGTATTGGCCCGGCCGGGGCTCGAACCCTCGACCTCCCGCAGTCCAGCGCTCTATCGATTGAGCTAACCGGGAGGCAGTGCAACTACAAATGGTGTAACTACAAATATCTACCTCTTTCATCGTTGTCAAAGCTTTGGTTGTGATCCTCAATATTGTCCTCGCAGCAGCCTGATGGTAGGCAGCAATAATAAACTTTAAGTTAGCTTCGCTCAAGCTTTCAATGGTCAAGGAATTGGGATCGTAAGGTCCCTTCTGGCTGACCTTCTAACGCCCATCCTTTTTTTTTTTTTTTTTTTTTTAAAGAATTGTGCACTTCGAGATGTTTAGATGTTATTCTTTAAAATGTACTTTTGCACCAGCCCAAAACTTGCTGTAACTACAAATATCTACCTTTTTCATCGATGTCAAAGCTTTGATTGTGATCCTCAATATTGTCCTCGGAGCAGCCTGATGGCAGGCAGCAATAATAAACTTTAAGTTAGCTTCGCTCAAGCTTTCAATGGTCAAGGAATTGGGATCGTAAGGTCCCTTCTGGCTGACCTTCTAACGCCCATCCTTTTTTTTTTTTTTTTTTTTTTTAAAGAATTGTGCACTTCGAGATGTTTAGATGTTATTCTTTAAAATGTACTTTTGCACCAGCCCAAAACTTGCTGTAACTACAAATATCTACCTTTTTCATCGATGTCAAAGCTTTGATTGTGATCCTCAATATTGTCCTCGCAGCAGCCTGATGGCAGGCAGCAATAATAAACTTTAAGTTAGCTTCGCTCAAGCTTTCAATGGTCAAGGAATTGGGATCGTAAGGTCCCTTCTGGCTGACCTTCTAACGCCCATCCTTTTCTTTTTTTTTTTTTTTTTAAAGAATTGTGCACTTCGAGATGTTTAGATGTTATTCTTTAAAATGTACTTTTGCACCAGCCCAAAACTTGCTGTAACTACAAATATCTACCTTTTTCATCGATGTCAAAGCTTTGGCACCGATCCTTATTAATGTCCTCGGAGCAGCCTGATGGCAGACAGCAATAATAGACTCCAAGGTCAGCTTCGCTCAAGCTTTCAATGGTCAAGGAATATGGATCATAGGGTCCCTTCTGGCTGACATTGTAACGCTCATCCTTTGAAGAGTCTAAAATATGAACATTAAAAAGGTTTGGGAATAGAATAACCTGTTGCAAATAGCATCGACAAACTTAATGGCTGTTGGCTGACTGATAATGAATGGTAGCTATAAAAAAAATTGACCCGAAGGATTCATTTATCCAGGACTGATGGATGATCTGACTGACTGAATGACTAACCGACCAAATAATTAAACGACTAACTGACTGATAGAGTAACGGAATAGCAGACTGGCTGGCTGGCTGACAGAATTTTTAAGGGACAGCTGAAAAACATCATGGCTCACTTACCCACCGACTGAATGCAGAGAAGGAACTAAACCACTGACTGACAGACAAAAGTTTTTTTCGAGTTGTGTCTAATTCAAACTTACCTATGCAAGGCTTAACTGATCCGTCTGTCTCACTCTTGAACGTCCACTCCACCTTCAGAGGGTATCCTCTGGCTCCGCACTCCAAAGTTAAGTCTCCTCCCAACTTCATCTTAACTGATTTATCATCTTTACTTTCAAACCAAGGTTTAACTTAAATGTTGATGACAGTGATTAAAATATTAGTCATTGCAATAATAATACTTATATAAATAAAAATGACAATGCTAATGGTAATGCCGATACTACTAACTACTGCAACAGATACCACTCACATAACAATTAATTACAATAATAGTGATAACAATTATATTATTGAATATAATGAAAATAATAATGTGAATAGTCAAATGCGGCAAGAACGCTAAGGAAGCTGAAAAAGCGCTTTTCTTTGGAGCTTATCTAATTGAGGTTATCCATTTTTTTGGGCATTGCAGATTAATGGAATTCAGACAAATGAAATCACAACACAGTAATAACAATACTGATAAAAGCGATAATAACAATAGCAGAGATAATATAATAATAGTAATAATAGTAATAATAATAATAATGATAATACAATAACAAAAACAACAGTAAAGTTGTAAAAGCCCTTTGGAAAATTGGCAGATTATAGGAAATCATGCAATTAAAAACACTACACAATACAAGGACGCAAGTTAGAGAGTTGTCTGGTAAACGATTTTGAAATTTCGAATACATCCATACGTCACTAACGAAGCACTGACCTGTGAGCGAGGTACTGTCTTCCACTTTGTACGGAACCCGTTGCTCAAGGAGGACATACAGGATGCAGGAATAATTCCCTCCATCTTTCATGTCAATATCTTTGAGAACCAACGAGGTGGATTCTTTTGTTTCGTCTATGAGAGAGTCAGTCAGGTTTTTACCGTCTTTGGTCCACCAGAAACCTTTCAGTGTTGCTCTTTGGCTTCCTCTGAATGACACGTTGCAAAATATCGTCGTGGTGACAGAATGGTCCACCTCCTTCAATTTAGAGACAGTTACTTTGGGTTTGTCTTTTTCTGAAAGAGAACGAATATTTGAGAGCACTTTCCGCCTGAGTGCTGTTTCAAGCAAATGCAAATCAATCGCAACGGCCAATAAGTCGCCGGAAGATAATATCAGGATGAACCAATGAGCGGCCCAATGTATAAACAAGCGAGCTGCTTTTTAATTGCCAAAAGGCAAATTGATTTAGTTTTGCATCTGATTGGGACCAATCACAGAGCATACTGAAGCAAATAAATCTCGTGAGTGAGATTTGAGCTCTAATAGGACAGTGTACCCGTCATGCTTGTAATTGGACAGTGTTACGGGACAGTGTTACGGGATAGTGTTACGGGACAGTGTTACGGGACAGTGTTACGGGACAGTGTTACGGGACAGTTTAAGGGACAGTTAGCATGTCATGCCTGTTCAGTTTTTTGGCAGAACGCACCATGTGCGCACTGATCTCGCACACTTTGCCGAGTTACCTGTTGTTTCTTAATAATGAAAACTTATTGCCAATATCTTTTTCGAATTTTGATTAATTGGTGTCAGGACTGTGTTACAAATGTTTACATGCGTAATTTCAAAGATGTTTTAGGGTTATTTTAGACCGCTGCTCTGGTTAGGTCTCGAATAGACAGGAAATGAAGGATTACTGTTTGTTGAAGGCTATCAAAAGACTGATTCTTTACCTGCCGGAACTGTAGTGTATGCGGTTGGTTCTTGTAAGCATTCGCACGGGTGCGCATTATTCATTCCATGTGCTTTTCGAAATAAAACCGAATACATGACCGGAACAAACATATTCATGAAGCAGCCTTAAATCCATTTTTATTTAATTTAAAATATAACTGATTCAGTTACAAAACCACTACTGTGTGGATGCACACCGTCTTAAATGGGATCCGAGATAACGAGACAGTATGTTTTCTGAGTTCTCCTCAAGAGAGCGGTTTTTTTTAAACACTGATAGATTACACCTCCTTAGAAACGAAAATCTTCTCTGGGCAAAAATGAGGGTTTTAATTTTTCACAAGAATTGTGTACTTCCAGGATATACCTTCAAAATGTACCTATGCACCGGCCCAAAAACTTGGTGTAACTAGAATTATTAAAAACTGGATCATTGGATAATGCAATTCAAGACTTTTTATTGGCTTAGCCATTATGGTATATGAGCCAATATACCATAATATAATATCTGTACATTGTAACATCCGGTTTCTTCTAACAAAATAAAGTCGGGAAGATTTGTCTAATATCTTGGGGGCGCTTTTTTTAATAAAACAATTATTCCACTCGCACTTGTTGGATGTGAGAGGATTATAGCCAACGAGGCGCTACGCGCCTCGTTGGCTATCTATCATCTCATCTCCAACGCGTGCTCGTGGAATAATTGCTAAATACCTACCTATTTCATCGATGTCAAAGCTTTGGCACCGATCCTTATCAATGTCCTCAGAGCAGCCCGATGGCAGACAGCAATAATAAACTCCAATGTCAGCTTCGCTCAAGCTTTCAATGGTTAAGGAATATGGATCATAGGGTCCCTTCTGGCTGACATTGTAACGCTCATCCTTTGAAGAGTCTAAAATATGAACATTAAAAAGGTTTGGGAATAGAATAACCTGTTGCAAATAGCATCGACAAACGTAATGGCTGTTGGCTGATTGATAATGAATGGTAGCTATAAAACAAATTGACCAAAAGGATTGTTCATCCAGGACTGAAGGATGATCTGCCTGACTGAATGACTAACCGACCGCATAACCAAATGACTAACTGACTTAAAGAGTGACGGAATGGCAAACTGGCCGGCTGCCTGGCTGGCTGGCTGGCTAGCTAGCCTACTACTGCCTGACTGGCTGACTGGCTGGCTGGCTGACAACAAGACTGTCTGGCTGGCTGTCCGTCTAACAGAAAGTTTAAGGGACAGCTGAAAAACGTTATGGCTCGCTTACCGACCGAATAAATACAGAGACGGAACTAAAACACTGACTGACAGACAATAAAAGTTTTTCGAGTTACGTCTAATTCAAACTTACCTATGCAAGGTTTAACTGATCCGTCTGTCTCATTCTTGAACTTCCACTCCACCTTCAGAGGGTATCCTCTGGCGCCGCACACCAAAGTTAACTCTCCTTCCAACCTCATCTTAACTGATTTATCATCTTTACTTTCAAACCAAGGTCTAACTGAAATGTTGATGATAGTGATTAAAATATTAGTCATAGCAATAATAATACTTATAATAATAAAAATGACAATGCTAATGGTAATACCGATACTACTAACTACTGCTACAGATACCACTCACATAACAATTAATTACAATAATAGTGATAACAATTATATTATTGAATATAATGAAAATAATAATGTGAATAGTCAAATGCGGCAAGAAAGCTAAGGAAGCTGAAAGAGCGCTTTTCTTTAGAGCTTATCTAATTGAGTTTATCCATTTTTTTGGGCAAAGCAGATTAATGGGATTCAGACAAATGAAATCACAACACAGTAATAACAATACTGATAAAAGCGATAATAACAATAGCAGAGACAATAATAATAATAATAGTAATAATAGTAACAATAATAATAATGATAATACAATAACAAAAACAACAGTAAAGTTGTAAAAGCCCTTTGGAAAATTGGCAGATTATAGGAAATCATGCAATTAAAAACACTACACAATACAAGGACGCAAGTTAGAGAGTTGTCTGGTAAACGATTTTGAAATTTCGAATACATCCATACGTCACTAACGAAGCACTTACCTGTGAGCGAGGTACTGTCTTCCACTTTGTACGGAACCCGTTGCTCAAGGAGGACATACAGGATGCAGGAATACTTCCCTCCATCTTTCATGTCAATATCTTTGAGAACCAACGAGGTGGATTCTTTTGTTTCGTCTATGAGAGAGTCAGTCAGGTTTTTACCGTCTTTGGTCCACCAGAAACCTTTCAGTGTTGCTTTTTGGCTTCCTCTGAATGACACGTTGCAAAATATCGTCGTGGTGACGGAATGGTCCACCTCCTTCAGTTTAGAGACGGTTACTTTGGGTTTGTCTTTTTCTGAAAGAGAACGAATATTTGAGAGCGCTTTCCGCCTGAGTGCTGTTTCAAGCAAATGCAAATCAATCGCAACGGCCAATAGGTCGCCGGAAGATAATATCACGATGAACCAATGAGCGGCCCAATGTATAAAGAAGCGAGCTGCTTTTTTATTGCCAAAAGGCAAATGATTTTAGTTTTGCATCTGATTGGGACCAATCGCAGAACATACTGAAGCAAATAAATCTCGTGAGTGAGATTTGAGCTCTAATAGGACAGTGTACCCGTCATGCTTGTAATTGGACAGTGTTACGGGACAGTGTTACGGGATAGTGTTACGGGACAGTGTTACGGGACAGTGTTACGGGACAGTGTTACGGGACAGTTTAAGGGACAGTTAGCATGTCATGCCTGTTCAGTTTTTTGGCAGAACGCACCATGTGTGCACTGATCTCGCACACTTTGCCGAGTTACCTGTTGTTTCTTAATAATGAAAACTTATTGCCAATATCTTTTTCGAATTTTGATTAATTGGTGTCAGGACTTCGTGTCGTCCAATTCTATCTGTAATCATAAGGTAGAGGTCGGTAGATTCATCCTCGGTGACGCTTCCATTGTTTTGCTTGAGTAAATGTGCTACATGATTAGTCAGTTATTTATTTCTGGGGCTATTTTGGCCGAGGGTAAGGAACGGTTACAATTAATATATACCTCCTTCACGAAATCTGAAAATTAATTCATCTAACTTCTCATAAAAGAACATACCTTGAATGACATTAATATTGAATTGACGCTTTCCGATTTTACTACTGCCGTTCACTGGGTATGCGCGGCATATGTAAAAGTCAAGTCCCGAGTCGTAGTCTTCTGTGACGTTGATAATTTTCATAGTAACTACGAGTTTGCGGCCATTGTCTGCAAGGAAAGGAAAAACAGTTAAGACGTGAAACATTCCATGAGCGCTTCCAGTAATACAATCAACGTAAAAGTAAGTAACTAAATATATGTTTTCTCTTTTTTTCAGTGCTTTCAGGCTGTTTTTTAGAAGCATTTTGCCTCTCTCTCCAAGGCCAGGTACTGACACACCTCCCCTATCGCAGAAAAACTCGAACATGACATGACAGGGATTATGACAGTGAACGTAGTTCCACTTGTCTTTCAGAAGCCTGGGGCGGAAGATTCGTGGTCTTGAGCATCACTTAACATAAAACCGTTTTATAACGAACAGCTGAAAAAAATTATTGAGTTTCCAAGTAAATCTAATACCAAACGCCTGTGATTTCTATTTTCAATCCAAGGGTAAAAAAGTAGAAAACCCTGTTCTTCCTTGTAGCCTATTGTTGTATTATCCTCGTTTGACAACTGAAACATTGCTGCTAATGTTTCTTTCAGATTAAGAACAGTTTGCAAATATATTTAGGTTTCTTACCTTCTTTTGTTGTTGTAAAGTTGAGGTTGCTGTCCGCATCAGTCATATTTTTCTCAGTGCCGAATTGATCTGTTATTCTGACAATTTGAATTCTACCTGGCACAACTGCATTGTTAGGATCATGAGCAGCGCAGGTTATAGTAAGCGAGGAATACTCCATTGGATAACCGATTGCGGGAGTTACATCAACAACTAGTTCAGCTGAGGAGAAAAGAGAGAGCAAGTAAATTTTAGGTGATACCTTCTGGGGAAAGGAAAGAATATGCAAGATTCCCCTTGTTTGTGATGCAGGAAGAAAGGATGTTATTGCTTTGGGGATCCTTGCATCTCGCACTACCCACTGTTATGCTCAATTATCTTTGAGCGCACAAAGTAATTATATTTTCGGTTTTGGCGAGAATTTCGTAGGGGTTGTCCCTGTAACTGTAAAAGACGATGTACGACCGGTTTGATAGCGAAGAAGGTCAATTGTAGGCAATACCATGCGCACAGTGAGCCAAGGTAATTTTGCTACTGCGAATTAATGCCGGAAATATCATGAAAAAGTTGTTTTTTCAACTGCCTTAAAGTCAAGCGAGTCTACAGACTTCAATGCTTCAATTGTAATCAAATTTAAACCGCCGAACTAGTTGTCGTAAGCTTCATCTATCACTCTCTGAATGATTCACATATAAAGTAATTCAAAGGAACTTTCCTTCTTTTCACTCTTTGCTCTCCACAGTAGAAGCAATATGCTATCCACCTAAAGCAATCCACGTGAAGCGATCCACGTGAAAAATACAGAGACGATTTTTCAGGATCAACGATAAAGAGCTTGATCTGGGAAAAATCTGGAATACTAATTGAACAACTTTTAGGCGATGGCTACGAAAGATTAAAAAAGAAAACAATATGCAAGATTCACTTAATCTCTAATCCAGGGAGAGAGAACATTTATAATTACTGTAGTAGCAAAACCGCGCACAAGGCTATTTAAGCTTTGAACAAGTGTGGTTAATTTCGTTCAACTGATACATTACTTTAAGATAATTTACTTGAGCCCAGTAAGTCAGGAAATTCGGGGCTTTGACTATCTCTTTAAGTGCACCTAAACCCAAAAACTTTTTTCGCTTAAGGAAATAAGCGTATTGTTTGGAGTATTTCTGTGCAAAATATTTTTTATTTGCTCAAATCTTCAATTTTCTGTGCCTAGTCAAACTACGGAAAATCGGCCGCCATCTTGGCTCACGACCGAGTTTAAAGAGGAATGGTTCTACCGGGTAATGTGACGTCAAATCGAGAACACGAAAGTCTGCATTTCACACATTTTCACTTGTTTGGGAAGGTTGTCGTCGATATTGTCCGAAATATGCCGACTAGGTGTGTTGTATGAGGGATGTACGTACGAAGCGCGATACCGCCTCGCAAATTTCGTACGTTGCTACATCCTCCTACAACACACTTAGTAGGCATATTTTCGGACAATATCGACTACAACATTCCCAAACAAGTGAAAATGTGTGAAATGCAGACTTTCGCGTTCTCGATTTGACGTCACATTACCCCGGTAGAACCATTTCTCTCTAAACTCGGTCGTGGGCCAAGATGGCTGCCGATTTTCCGTATTTTGACTGTGCACAGAAAAATGAAGATTTGAGCAAATAAAAAAAATTTTTGCACAGAAATACTCCAAACAATACGCTTATTTGGTTAAGCGAAAAAAATTTAGGGTTTAGGTGCACTTTAAATGACATTTCCTTTGTATCGTATCGGTTGAAATTGTGGTTACGATTTAACAGTTACGCATTTGCGTTAAGTGTCGAGACGGAAAAACTGATTCGAAGAAAAGTGTTTAATCAAGCCATTTTGGAAAACTTTAGTAAAATGACAGCCTCACCTTGAAATATTCGCCATTGCTTTGAAACTCACATAACTTTCGCGATTACAGGATCGTGGATTGACCCACGAAAACTTGACTCTCAGGTGCATTGTCCTAATGAGGGGAGTCACATAAATCAATCAACTCCTGTATGTGATCAATATGAAAGTTCCTCCTACAACAGGAAAAAGTTTATGTGGAGTCGAGAAGCTATTTCGCGCTATTTTCACTTGCACGCGTCCGGGAAGGAGAGCTTTCTCACTCGCGCGTCAGCCCGTTCGATCGCTCCTTACTCGCGCACTCCTCGACTGGAGGTCAATCTTCAGTTATCCTCCACTTTTACGCATTATAGATATTATGAAAGCTATTTGTGCACCGATCGAAAACTCTCTTCCTGCTCGTAAGTTTGTCTGCATTTTTCCGTTTAAAAAATTCTGATGATATCGAATAATCTGAGTTCCCAATTTACATATCGTAATAGTTCTGTCAGAACTTGTCAAAACTGAGTACATTTAAAAGCCACTGACCATATATATCGAGAATCCGCCGACAGTTGTAAAATTTCGTAATTCGTTTTATTTTTTCTAAAGAACCCTCTTAATGAACCTTTTTCAAAAATTTTATCAAAAAGTACTATCGCGCTTTTTTTTCTCCGAAAATTCTAAAAGTTCAAATACGCCTTAATTAATAGCCGTTGTCCCACTATGCAACTTGGGCAACTTCGTACGCTACAACGCGTCGCAATCCCGCTTTTAAATTTTGCTTACTAGCAGATAGTCCTTTCATCTCTTGGAAAATATTAATTTCTTCTTATGTTGTTGCGTTTAAGTGTCCCTGTCGGAGAAAGTGTTCCGAGGGCCAAAAGTGGGGGTCAACCGACTCGGCTGAAGCTTGGCACAGAAGTTGAGTATGATAAAATATCTCAATAGCCACTTTGACTCACTTCTCTGACCGCCTGATCTGGAGTTTCAGGGGGGGGTCCCATTTGTGGCCTACGGAGCACCAACAATTCATCCTTCTGGAAAAGTGCTTTAAAACTCTATTGGTAAATTGTGCTGCCAAATGAATTTGACTATGGACTCTACTATAGTGGAGCTTTTACCTCAGAAATGTAAATATGTTTTCAAGTGATTAGACAAAGAGGGGCCTGGGCTAAAGTTAGGTCAAATTTGAGGTCAAAATCATTACCCAAAATTGCCATTTTTCAAAGAACCATAACACTCACCTGCCTTCTTGCATAACTTTCATACTAAATCCAGTATGTACTTCAGTGACCTATTTATCAAAATCAGTTGAGAAAAATTTGGCTTATCAAGGTTTGTCAGGTTTTTGGCACAAACTCTCCATGCCCCTCTAAGGCTAAGCAAATTGGAATTTTGAGCATAACTCATGCTATAAACAGACCAAACTCTTGACATAAGGCCTTTAATTTATATTTGGCGAGTGTAAATGAAACATTACTCCAAGAAGCTTACAATTACTCTAAGAAATCCTCTGATTAGCTCTACAAACACCAAGCGGTTTAGCCAAATAAAGTAAAGTAATAAATGAAAACCTAGAAACCATCATAGAGCACAAAATTAATGATGATTTTCAGACCCAGATATGACAATACTTTTAAAGGTACTTGAATTTTCTCTGATCTACATGTTTATTAGGTCATATTTCCATACGTATCATACTCCAAGCATGCAAGTCTCTTTATTTTGTCAAGCCGTTTATTATTTGAAATTAAAGTGACCTTAACCCGGCCTTAACCATTAAGCTAAGCATAAAACCATCGTTAAAAGATGATCCACGTCTGACCTTTGGATAGGCTGAACAGCTCTCGCAAATGCCCATCACTAAGCGAGCATGAAGTTGCATACATAAGATGACGTGACGCAGTGAGCACCGTCCAGGTGACTTGTGATCCACCAGAGATCTCAGGTACTTTAGAACTGAATAAATGAAACCATCCAACAAAGAAGGAATCCACAGTCAGAAGAGCTCAATGACAAAAAATTATTGTCGATGTTTAAATGAAATATTCCACTCGAGACATAAGATGATGCCAATAGGGCCCACCATTTTGGACGTGAGAGTATTAGGACTGGACCGAGTCTCCTTCTCTTCCACTCTTCAAGCGTAGATGTTTGTGTCCTTATCAAGTATTAAAAGTGTAGCGATAAGAAGTTTCAGGAGAATTTACGATGGCGCTTTGTTTCTCTGGAGGGGTAAATGATCAGTGCGGTACCGTTTCATGGGCTCTGCACGAAACAGGAATGACTCCGTTGTTGTCTTGCCATAAGGACATGACTGCTTAGGGTCAGGTGCGTCCAAGGCGATCAGAAGACCGCGCGATGCCAAAGCTACAAGGACGGGGAATTCAACCTCACGTCCAAAACAATTTTCCTTAATTTTTTCCTATTAAAAGGGTTTAGGACACATTTTTCAAAAGTAGTTTGGCTGTTTTTCAATTCCCTTTTGTATGAAGATTTCGACTTTCGCGAACTCTCTGCCAAGGGAAGATTAGCCAAGGTGTTGCAAAAGCAAAAACTCAGTCAACTACAGTTATTGTGAGAGGTTTTTTTGACGTTGAAATTATAGGTAGTGCTACTACTAAGCCTCCGTATTATGAACTTCTTCTACAGTTAGCAAATTCCTGTGATTACCGCAAGTGATGGTCGATAAACCCGCGTTACTCAAAACTCACTGCAGGTTGCGTGACTCCTCGACTTAGTCCAGTCCTCTCACTCTCACGTCCAAGATGGTGGGCTAGTCGATACAATAGCCATCGCATCTCTAGGTGTTACATGGCATGTTTCATATAAACTGCAAGGCAAAATATTTGTTATCCAGCTCTCCCAACTGTGGATTTCTTATTTACTGCCGAATTATTCGATTTATTAAGCTCTAACGTACCAGGGAAATCGGGTGGATCACAAGTCACCTGGACGCTACTCACTACAACTTGTATGTATCATCCTGCTCTTTTACTGATGCCATAATGCGTATTTTCCAAGAGCTAGCGCGGCTATCGAATGTTCAACGATAGATCTTCTGTTAAGGGTCGTTTTCGTTAAGCTCAATTCATAATGCATCAAAGAATTGGTCCGACAAAATATCATGAGAGACTTTGCATGCTTGTGAGTATAGTATGTATGGAAATATGACCTGGAAAATATAAATCAGAGGAAATTCAAGGATCTGTAAAAAAGATTGTCATATCTAGGTGAGAACATCATCCGTTTGTGCTCTATGATGGTACTAGGTTTTCAAAGGAAAAAATTACCTTTATTTGTTAAACTCGGCTGTTTGCAAATCAGAGGCCTTTTTAGAGCATTTGTAAGCTATGAGTCGAGGTATTTCTAGGTAATGACACTGAAATGGCTTTATTGTTTCATTTTCACTCACCAAATACAAAAGAAAAGCTTTATGTCAAGAATTTGGTCTGTTTATAGCATGAATTGTGCTCAAAATTCCATTTTGCTTGGCCTCAAAGGGGCATGCAGAGTCTGTGCTAGAAACCTAGCAAACCTTAATAAGCCAAATTTTTCTCGACTGATTTTGATAAATGGGTCAATTAAGTACAGACTGGATTTGGTATGAAGGTTATGCAAGAAGGTAGGTGAGTGTTATGGTTTTTTGAAAAATGGCAATTTTGGATAATGATTTTGACCTCAAATTTGACCTAACTTTAGCCCCAGGCCCCTCTCTGTCTAATCACCTGAAAACAAATTTACATTTATGAGGTAAAGCTCCACTATAGTGGAGTCCATGGTCAAATTGGTTTGGCAGCACAATTTACCAGTGGAGTTTTAAAGCACTTTCAAAATGCCACCTAGAAGGATGAATTGTTAGTACTCCGTAGGCCACAAATGGGACCCATGAAACTCCAGAACAGCCGGTCAGAGAATATCGATCTTATCATACTCAACTTTTGTGCCAAGTTTCAGCCGAATCGGTTGACCACCGGTTTTGGCCCCTGGAACACTTTCTCAGACAGGGACACTTAAGCCTGAATAGTGGCCAGTTCAAATAAAGTACTTCGCGTCTCTTTCGCGAAGGTAAATAAAGGTCAACTTCAGTGGCCTATGAACAGGTCTGCCATATGATACTTTAAAATCACAATATACATCATCTTAAAGCTTTATCCTTTTATTTTAATTCCTCCAGTTTTCTATCTTGGCCGCTATAAGCGGCACGTCGGGAGCTCCTGCGGCACGTCTAGGTTTAAAAGAATTTGGGCTATTTTGTCAAAAATACGATGCGAACAGCTGAACGGCTGTCGCGACCCATTTAAAGGCCTTTAAAAGGGTCTTGTATGATATATTTACAAACCAAAATATATGTCATCTTAAAGTTTTATCCTTGTAGTTTAATTCCTCTAAGTTTCTTTCTTGGCCCGCCATAGGCAGCGCGTCCAGCTTTCAAAGAGTTCGGGCTAAAAAATGACAAAAAATGTAATGCGATCCGTTGAACGGCTGTCACGCAAGAGGTCAAGGCCAATCTTTCAGTTGGCCAGGAATGTACCAAATACATGAGGGGGGAACAAAGGCCATTCAGGCGTATTTTTGAACTTATCGATTTTTCAGAGAAAAAGAAGCGCGATAGAACTTTTTGATAAATTTTCGAAAAAGGTTCATTAAAAGGGTCCTTTTTTAAAATAAAATGAATTACGAAATTTTGCAACTGTCCGCGGATTCTCGATATCAGTTTACGGCAACAAGGCAATTTACTTGTCATGCAATTCCATCGGGTCATGCACACGCAAAAGTAGTCGCTTTTAGATCGTCGCCATTTTTGGAAATGGCACAAAGATTTACTTGTAGAACGCAGGATGTAAAGTCTGTTTTCTTAATTTTTTTTTTGTCAAGAAATACGTTTCACAAAGCAATTTGAGTTTCTAGTTGAGTTAATTGAAATGTAAACACAGAAAGTGCCAATTGGATATCAAATTATGCAACTTGGCTTGTTGCCACCATTGTCACAATCAAGAGGGGATCTAAACTTGCTTGAACCGAGCTTTAATTAAAGGTGCACTGTTTGTTTATTTATTCATGCGATGATCAGTTTTAAAACTGCATCCTAACACGGTGAAGAATGTTGCTCTTTCGCCAAGTAGTAGTTACCCATCTCTTGAAAACGTTAACGTCCACTATTAAAAACTTGTTTTCTAAAGGACAGTCTCCCCGTCACAAACTGCTTACAAAAGATGAGCAGCAACCACCGAGAAAAATAGTAGCATGCAGATCTCCCGAGTTAAAATCATTGATAGGTTATGTTACCTTCGAGTGATAACCCCTTTGTTCGTGTCGGTTTAGAGACGCTGTTTTAATCAGCTTGGGTGCGCACTTCCTGCCGTGTTTGATCTCGACCCTTACTTAGAGAAAGTGAGGGTTTATTTGTTTAAAACTCAAAAGCATTTAAAGTTCCATCAGGTCTGTCTCGTCCCCACAATAACAGAACAACTAGAAATTCCCTACATTTTAAGAATAAACCATGCATAAGGAAGGCACTGATTTACACTTTTATTAAAGGGACGTTTTGCGCTAAAAGCGATTCTGACCCTTTCTTTCCAGTTTTATTCTATGCTACGTTCTTCGATGATATGGCTCAATCAGGCGACGCAAGTTGCTGACGGCAATGTTCCTAATAACAATTCAGTTTCGAAAGCAAACAGATCAACTTACCGTTGGCAATTCCAGCCACCGCCAATAAAGCCATCAAAAAAAGACTGAATGAAGAGACAACTTTCATTATGTTCCGAGAGAAAAAAACTTTTTTGTCACCGTGTTGTTGTAGACGTGGTCGTTCAACGTTGTTTCCGGCTGGGATGAGGAGTGAATGCCTTTATCGCGAGACATGCAAGATCTCATTGAAGGCGTATATATTTTTTTAATTTCCTTTTTTTTCGCACGGGGCATGTGATTGGCTTGCGAGAAGACTTTCACCTGCCAAACATATGCGTGTCCTATCACGCGCATGGCAAAGTTTCAATAAGCTTTATGGGCCTGTTGAAAAACCTGCATAACTTAGCAAAATAAGGACAGATTTCGCAGATTGCGAAATACTTGTTCGCGGAAATAAGCAAACGGTTTTATACCGAAACCGTTTTGTTTTTGCTTGCCGATGGCTCTACCGAAACTTGAAACAGACTGTGGGTTTCATTGTCGTTAGATATTCTTGTGATAACGATGGTCTTTTATTCAAGGTCAAAGTTTCACGGTTTCTAGAAATTGCTATTGAAAAGTCAAACGTTGTTAATCACCTTCTTCATGCCCCTCAATTCCTCTTGGCGAGCTCCGACTGATAAGCAGCAGAGCGAATTCCAGTAGGAGTTTTCCTTTCTTCTTTCCTTACTTTCGTGCGGTGTATGAAAAAACGTTGCCAACACATAACAAGACAGGAGTGTAGATTTTCAACAATGCACGACATAATTAACAAATGGTAAACACCACAGCGTACACTATTGAGTTATGGATGCACGCGGGAGGTTGCTAAGCACGAAAGAAGCGTAAGAGTCGCTCGAGGCGATAGTCGAGAGCGACTCTAGCTTCTTGAGTGCTTAGCAAACCTCCCAAGTGCATCCATAACTCAATAGTGTACGCTGTGGTGTTTACCATTTGTTTTATAACATAACATTGACACATTGTAGCTAAAGAGTTCCCTTTTATTTAACAAATCTTAGGTGACCAGAAAAAAACAAGCGCGCGCGGAAAACTAGTCTTTGCATATGCTCACGTCAGCAGCGTACACCCATGGGCAAATGGGGGACGCTAAATTGACCAATCAGAGCGCGCGCTTTACTTTTGTTATGTTATAATAATAAGTCTCGCGCGTCACGCCACGTGCAATTTCTTTTCGCCACAGATTATTATTAACAACAATGCATGGAATGGATACTAATTACATCATTACAACAATGCATGAAATAAATAATAATTACATCATTACAGCAATGCTTTGTAATAGATACCAGTTACATCATGTGTAGTATAAAATATTAAAAGCTAAGCTAACTAAGAATAAAAGGCCTTACTAAAAAAATGCGTCTTTAAGAGTTTTTTAAAAGTGTCGACAGATTTAGCCATTCTAATTTCTGAAGGTAAATCATTCCAGAGTTTAGGCGCCGAAGCAACGAAAGCACGGTCGCCTAGGGTTTTTAAAGTTTTAAAATTCGGGTAAGATAGCAGTATTCCGTCATTAGAACGCAGTCCATATCTTGAATTTAAAGGCTTAATTTTGACAAGATCGTTGATATAGGACGGTGCGGATTTGCGAATGGCTTTGAAAGTTAAAAGTAGAACCTTAAAATTAATCCGAAATGAGACAGGAAGCCAATGCAGCTGACGGAACATCGGTGTTATGTGGCAAAATTTGCCCTGCGTTTTGAACTCTCAGCAGTTTGTCAATATGGCACTTGGGCACACCGTATAATAGACTATTACAGTTATCGGCTACTAATAAAGGAGTGAGTAAGAGTCGCAGCTGAGTCCATTGAAAGGTGTTTCCTTATACGTCTAATATTGTGTAGGTGATAGAAAGCAGCACTGCATATTTTGGTAATGTGTACGGCCATAGTGAGTAGATCATCGAACCACGCGCCCAAATTCCATACCACAGACACTCTGCCTACATCGCAGTCTCCGACCCTGATAGTATTAACAGCAGCTTTTTTCAGGAAGTGTCGTGATGCTATTACAATAAATTCAGTTTTGTCGTCATTAAGCATAAGTTTGTCCGTGGTCATCCACTGCTTAACATCCAAGATACATGTTTCCATTGATCTAATTGCCTCGTCTTGACCAACAGCACAGCTTGGGTTGAACGATAAATAAAGCTAGGAGTCATCTGCATAACAATGAAGTTTTGGAAGGTGACGACCAACAATGTCGAAGATTTTGCTTGAGTATATGTTAAACAAAACGGGGCCTAGACACGATCCCTGGGGAACGCCGTAGCGAAGATGAAAGACATTTGAAAACGCTCCCTGAACAGATATTCGTTGTTATCTTCCGGCTAGATAAGCGAAACCACGACAGAGCAGTTCCATTGAGACTCAGCTTTGATCTTAAACGTGTTAGCAAAATACTAGGGTCCACAGTGTCGAAGGCAGCACTCAGGTCTAAGAGAACGAGGAGAGTCGCGTGCCGTTTATTCATGTTAATCAGAATGTCATTGTGAACTTTCACCAATATTAGTAACAATGACAAGTACTATTAGAAAAATCACAAACTGATCTCTGATACAGCTGTAAGTTACTTATTGTAAGTTACTTATTAGAAGCCTGTTTATTGTTGAGGTCTGATTTCATTCTCTAGCTAGTCTGATTCATATCCTTCAAATATAAAATTTTTGGAACAAGTGTTTTTGCTACAGTTTTTTTTTAAGCCTATATGCTTTTCATTATTTATGTCAGGCTGATGCAGAAATAAATGTAGATGTCCCCCCAGATTATGTTGCTCCAGATACAGAGAAGCTTGAGCTTCAACGGCTCAGATCAGACATTGAAAAATATTTCAGATCAAGATTGTTCCTGGAACAACATAAAGAAGATTGGGCATCACTACTTGACCCTGAAAATACCAGATGGCATCCACCAGAAAGGACAGTTACTTGGCCATTGAAAGAAATCATTGCAAACAAGGAAAGAGTTAAAGAAAGACAAAAACAATTGGAGGCTGCTGGAAATTAACCGATCGATTCAGCGGCTACACTCAATAGTGTAAGCTGTGGTGTTTACCATTTGTTTTATAACATAACATTGATATATTGTAGCTAAAGAGTTCCCTTTTATTTAACAAATCTTACGTGACCAGAAAAAACAAGCGCGCGCGGAAAAATAGTCTTTGCATTTGCTCACGTCAGCAGCGTACACCCATGGACAAATGGGGGACGCTAAATTGACCAATCAGAGCGCGCGCTTTACTTTGGTTATGTTATAAAGGATATTATCCACTCTTCGAATCCTTGTACTACTCACAATAATGGTAAATTTTCTCTGAGCACGCAAAATAATTCTGTTTGGTTTTTTGGGCTAGAATTTCGTTGGAGATTCTCCTTGCAAGCTGAAAAATACGATTTATAAAGAGTTTGACAGCGAAAAACAGAGGTCAATTGTAGGTAACACCGCGCTCATCGTGTGCAAAGTTCATTTGCTGCTGCGATGACCACCGGAAAAATCATGAAAAAAGTTGTCTCTCATACTCACTTAATGTCGAAAAACTTCAATGCTTCAAGGTAGTGTAAGGGAGAGCTTTCCTTCTCATATGATTTACGTCTAAATTCAAGAAATTTAAGAAATTCAAGCTTCCTTTTTCTCACTCTCAGTTCCCCAGAACAGCAACAATCTGCTATCCACGGGAAACGATCCACGAGAAAAGCACAGAGATGATTTTCAAGATCAACAATAGAGAGCTTGATCTGGGAAATATTGGGATAGGACTCGAACAACGCTTAAGAAATGGCTTCGATTACTAAAGACAACAATTCGCAAGATGTTCATCTCGTATCCAATACAGGGAGAAAGAATATTGAAAACTCACCTTAAGAAATCCCTTCAAGGTGACTCCTCGGAAAAGAAGATATCGAACAAATTGTTTTTAACTTTCCTTTTTGCTTCCAGTCAATTGATATATTATCGTTTGTGTATGGAAAAATGAAAACTTTCGCGACTACAGGACCGGAAGGGACTCAGTAATTAAAAATTATTCGAGAGGTGATGAACAAATGTGTATCGCGTAGCCATGAAAGGGAATCGACGTTATGACCCTTTAGTCCACGATAGCTGCTAAACGTTACTTTCTCGTGAACTAAGATCAGTTCTAGAGCATCGTTACAAAGCAAATTTTCCATCCCACGACCGCTCGCTTTATTAATTTTTCAAGTTTAGTGGATCATAGTCATCACTTAAATGAACTAAAAGTAGTCCTCCCTTGTCGCGCAAGTAAATAATAATCAATAATAGAAAACATTTTTGTTAGCACCGCACGGAACTCCAGGAGTGAGGTCCATGAAAAATTAACCGCGAAGCGCCTAAGAGACATGCAGTTGCATGCCAAGGAATTTAACTGAAAAGTAAAACGTTGTTAATCACCTTCCTCATGCCCCTCAATGTAACTTGTTAGCGAACTCCGTTTATAAACAGTAGAGCGAATTCGAATAGGATTTTTCCTTTCTTTCACGCAGTGTAAGAAAAAACGTTGCCAACACGTATCAAGACAGGAATAATAAGGCTCACGCGTCACGCCACTTGCAATTGTCTTTTCGCCACATATGAAAAGTGTGTTTCCCTTTATTCTACACCGACCCTTTTTACATGATAGATCAACGCAAGTATCTACATTTTTTAAGGAGAAATAATTCTTAAAACGTCTATCTCGAACTTTAACTCAAAGACCAGCTCGAAATGTAACACGAAGTCGAATTCCAATCTAAACTCGATGGTTTCAGATTCGCATTTCTGTAAACAGTGAGTTAGGAAAAGAAAATAATTACCTTCAGCCATTACCGCCGCATAAATAATCTCCTTTCTCTAATGCAATCACAGCTAACTCTTGAAAAAATAAAGTTGTTGTTGTTGTTGTTGTTGACACAAACGTAATTGATTAATGAAACGATGATCAGTAAGTTTTTTTTATTTTTTTTTTTTATTTTTTTTTTATTTTATAACGACTTTATTAGTAGTACTTCCACAAGGTGGCTCTTCACCTACCAATGACCTCGCTACAGTATATTATTACAAAGAAAAATGAAACCAAAATAAAAAATCATTACAATAAGATATGTACAGTTAAAAAAAAACAAAACAAAACAAAACGGCATGGTTAGAAACAATAATGATAATCAGTTATACGCTTACTCCGTCGGAGAGCATGAGCTTCTTCGCTAACCTAACGAAATTGTTATAATCAGGCTCTTGCCTTAAGCTATCAGGGAAAGGATTAAACAATCTCGCTGCTGAGTCCTGAAAAGTGCCGCTTTCAGTTGGAATAGCCAACTTTAAGGTTTCAAGAGATCTTAACTTATAGGCGAATAAAGGCTGATAGTTTCGAAAGAAACCGTTTGGGGCTGCGTCGGTGGGAGTAACGAAATAATTTGGATATATCAACAAAGTTGAAATGGTAAATTGGCCACCGTAATGATTACAAAAGCTGACGTTTCGAGCGTTAGCCCTTCGTCGGAGCGAATAGAGGAATTGTGGGTTGTGTGTGCTTTTAAAGGCAGAAAATGGAGCTACCAATAACGTAGCTCCATTTTCTGCCTTTAAAAGCACACACAACCCACAATTCCTCTATTCGCTCCGACGAAGGGCTAACGCTCGAAACGTCAGCTTAAATTATAAGCGTTGACTGTATGGAATTTAAGGCATAAGTAATCAGGCCAGACATCATCGTAGAGGGTGAGTGATGGGAGGGAGCCATCGTAGACCGTGAGTTATGAGTAATTTTCAGTAGAGCTAGGTCTCTCCTTTTAATAACTGGGAGCCAGTTTAATTTCTGCAAGTCCTCTAAAGCGGCATACCGCCCAAGTACGTAGCCCGCACATGTAGATTGAGCTCTTTGCAGCCGTCTCATTTGGTATTCTGGAAGGGGATAGAAGACAATGCACCCATAGTCCAGTTTTGACATCACTAATGACTCCACCAGCTGCTTGCGAACATGGCATGGTGCGAGGTTGCGCAGTTTCCGGAGAACCGCCAATGCTGCATAACAAGATGAAAGAAGCGCAGTCATATGGTCAGTCCATGTTAGATGTTCGTTCATGTGGACCCCAAGTATCTTAGCTGTGGTGAAACGTTCTAATAGCTTCCCATTACAGCTCACAGCTCACAGCTGGGTAATAATCGTGTAATGCGTGAGCTCGAGACATCTGGCGGGTGGAAATAAGCATCCACTTTGTTTTAGCTTCATTCAATGCGGGGTTTGATTCAGATGAATAATCCGCCAATTGTGATATTACGTCATTTAATTCCGTGACACCATTAGCTAAGACCTTAGCCTCTTAGTGAACGAAGAAAGTTGTATCGTCCGCATACTGGTAACAGGGACACTTAATGTGTTTTTGAAGATCAGAAACATATAGGTTGAAAATAAAAGGTCCGAGTATCGATCCCTGTGGGACACCAAACTGTACAGTCTAGATAGACGACACCAAACTGTACAGTTCGATAGATGACAAGATGTTCTCAGAGAAAATTTTCGTATTAAATTATTTAATTAAGTTGTGAATTTATCATTAATTTCTAATCATCAATGTTCTTATTCATTTATTTATTTATTTACTTTTATTTTTCTTTAATTTATTTTTCGGTCATCCCGGGAATTCTGGGAATTCTGTGTATTCCGAGTTTCCGGTTTCGGTTCCGAATTCCGGCATTCCATATTTTCCAAACTACCACTTTTGCCCGAATGTCAAACAACACTGTCTGGGAAATCGTGCGTGTAATCCGATCCGACCGGATGCGCTTCGATATTTGAATCCCGTAGTGAGGGCAAAAGGATTACGCGTACCTACAAAGCGATTTACAGTTTAATGGTAGCACCACACGCGTTACAAAGAAAGTCGCCAAAACAGGGGTGTTACGAAAACGAAGACCCTCCAAAACGAAGACCTAAGACCCAAGACCCGGTCTTCGCTTTCGTAGTACGAAAACGAAGACTCTGTTAACAGAAAACCGTAGAAATTACAAGTTAAACGCACATTAAACAGTAACAACGCTTAATAATATAATACATTACACTTTACGCGTTTCTTCCCATTATTATACTGCCCGTATTATTATACTGCCCGTCCTGTCAGTGTTCTGTTTCGCTAGCGAGCCAATTTGGTGTTGATATTCTCGAGGGTTTCCTCGGGTAAACTTACCACACATATTAGGGAGCTTAAGCAACCACGACGACGAACGGAGGACGACGACCGGAAGTAGCAAGAACGTCACTGCGCAAGCGCGAACCAAGAATTCCGTCGTCGTCTTGTCGTGGACGACTTGAGAAGGACCTGTTTCACGTCGTCGTAAACTTTCGAACTTCAAAGCAGTTTTTCTCATCAAGAGGTTTATTGTCAGTTTTTAGACAGTCTATGGCCGGTTGGAGTTTGTATTCGCTTCTTCGTTTGATTTAAACCACCCTGCTCAGTTTTCTAAACAAATAAAATTCGAAAACCCACCAACTCATATTCCTTCCTCCGCACAACAGAAGTCAAATCAAGCGGTGAAAGCGACCACGTAAGGTTTAAATTTATTTGAGTATATTTTATGAAGGAGTGCTGTTTATCATTTTTATTGAATGAAAAGTTTTAAATGGCAGTGTAATACACCTCTGAGTTCGGTCAAAAGCTGTGTATGGAACTGCCGGATTATTGCTACTTAAAAATTTGTTAACATGAGCTTGAATACCTGTCAGGTTTTCCGAATCTATTTTCAAAATATTTGATATAGATTTACAGCCATAAAAATTATTCCGACAAAATCACACGGGAAAAAATAGTATTCTTGGGTGAAGCGCGACGACTGCTATCTGTGCCGATCGCTAGCTAGCATTGATTAAATTGACAGACTTACGTCGTTTGCTCGCCAAAGGAAGGAGTATCAAAGGTAGAACATATCAGGCTAAAGCATGTTGAAAATCAGACAAACCTTGTGCAAAATAGGTTTGTTTATATCAGCAACACTTAGAACTGAATTTAAATCTCAAATAACTTGCGTAAAATTTAATATTTTAAACTTTTGCGATGTGTAAACTATTGTAAATAAAGCTAAAGCTTGATAATTCCTTGGACTGTTGATGTTCAAGAATTGAATAACCTACTCTCGAACTTTCGATATATATGTGGAAATTTGATCCATGAGTGAGAAGAAGGTTTTGGACGTCTATGAACGATGTCATTTCTTAAACTGACGAAGCGAGAATAAACAAGATTTCAGACGTCGTCGTCCTTGAGCAACTTCACTGCTTAAGTTTCATTTTCCCGCTAAAAACGACGTCCTCGTTCCAGACCCTCCGCGATTACTTGACGTCGTCGTCGTCCCTTTCGCCGTGGTTGATTAAGCTCCCTATTATTAATCTGGAACAGCCGGCAGAATTCCAACGCCAGCCGCCTTTAATTTATAGTTAGCATTGCGTGACAGAATAACAGAAAACGCGTTCTGTACAGGAAAAATGACTCTTGGGTTCTGTCAATAAATAATCGATTTCTACTGTATTTCGTAGCTAAAATAGATTCTGACGGTCGTTAAGCTTTCTCTGTTGGAAAATTCTCGTTAAAAAGTAAGCAATTCTTTTGGCTAATGCAGGGTCTTCGTTAACGAAGACCCTTTCTTAAAAGCCCGAATATAGCCTGCTTAACCTTAAGGCCCTAAAATATTCCGATCACTCCTTCGATGGGGATGTCTGTGCCAAATTTGGACTCGTTGTATAGAAAAACAAATCGAAGAGCCGAAAGCAGTGGTGGCTGAAGAAAGAACAAGAAAAGCCACGCGCGAACTGTCTTAGCATATCAAAACCTGAAATAACAATTATTAGTATATACTAAAACAGCGGATAGCGTTGAAGGCGCGCTCTGATTGGCTAGTCAAATTCCGAATATCCTTTGCTATTTACCTCCGAGCAACTCGAGAAAAAGTGGCGTGCCGGTTTGCATCCGTGACAAGCGAATAAATCACTCCAATAACAACGAAGCAGTCCCGGAAAACACAGAGAAAGCGACTAAATTTGGTTTGGCTGTGTTTAAAGGTAATGGTAAATGGGAATTTATCGATAAAAACCAGTGAAAAAGGTTTTGTTTACAAATGCAAATTAATCTTGCGTAACCTCACTTGTTTACTTGAAAATCAAAGTTGAATGGTATTTTTTACAGAATGGTTTCAAATACAGAAAGAGTTTGCAACACCATTTGAAGAAATGTCGCCACCAGAGCTAAACAAAATGTCTTCAGAAATTTTATCTGTCAGTGAAAAAACGAGACGGCAGTTTTTACAACAAAAAATCACTTACCGCGATCCGAGCCGCGTTGGATCGTTACGCGCGGAAAAAAGTTGAAATGTTGGAATCGTATGAATTAAAATCAATTTTTGGTGATGTATATTACCTCACTGTTTTAGTATGTACTAAAACAACTATTCACCTAGGTGTCGGTGGTTAGCGGTGGATATTTACCTCGCCGCTTCGCGGCTCGGTAAATATCCACCTCTAACCACCTTCACTTCGGTGAATAGTTGTTAACTGGTGCTCAGGGTACGTCTACAATCGTACTCTCTAAGGATTTTCTGCTTTCAATAAAGGGTCTTCGTTTTCGTACTACGGAAACGAAGACCCTGCATTAGCAAAAGAATTGCTTACTTTTTAACGAGAATTTTTCAGCAGAGAAAGCTGAATGACCGTCAGAATCTATTTTAGCTACGAAATACAGTAGAAATTGATTATCTATTGACAGAACCCAATAGTAATTTTTCCTGTACAGAATGCCTTCTCTGTTATTCTGTCACGCAATGCTAACTATAAATCAAAGGCGGCTAGCGTTCGAATTCTGCCTGCTGTTCCAGAATAATATGTGTGGTAAGTTTACCCGAGGAAACCCTCGAGAATATCAACCTCAAATTGTCTCGCAAAGCGAAACGGAACAGACAAGACGGGCAGTATAATAATACGGATAATAATGGGAAGAAACGCGTGAAGTGTAATGTATTATATTGATAAGCGTTGTTGCTGTTTAATGTGTGTTTAAGTTGTAATTTCTACGGTTTTCTGTTTACAGGGTCTTCGTTTTCATAATAAGACCGGGGCTCTTCTTTTTCGTAGTACGAAAGCGAAGACCAGGTCTTAGGTCTTCGTTTTCATAACACCCCCAAAACAGCGTTAAAAGGACGTAAACGACAAAGCGGCTACGGAAAAAAGGCAAGTAGACTTCATACGTTATATTCCTCGCTTTTAATATCCTTTTTTTTCTTAAATTTTTTATAATTTTTCCTTTTTTTGACGGCCCACGCTTACGCTTAAAATTCGATCTTAATATGTTAGGTATTCCCGTTACTGACCTTTAGAGCCCAAAGTCACACACAGTACGCTTGGGCCACCTGTGGGCTATTTAGAGTCAGTTTAATTCTTCCAGAATCTTCTTCTACAGTTTTTGATCTTATCACAATAATATACGTTGAATATTGAGCTATATTCTAATTTTTTTCATTTTTTCTTTTATATAGGTTAATTTCTACAGCTATGAGCTCATAAAATTTCTTAAAATTCTTGCGCGTAACAAATAATATGGCGAATTTCCGTGCAATGATATTAATTGGTGCTCACTGAGGAAGCTAATATTCTTTAAAAAAGCGCTATTATTAAGTCTATAATATTCTACTTAATATAACTGTAAATTTTGCTCACTATGGGATGAGCTGGATTCTGTTCAAAGACATTTGGCATATGTATTTAAAAATGGCTCTGCCACTCGACTTGGGATCTGCACTTTTAATTTTACCCTTGATATCTGATAATAAAGAAGGAAAAGATGACTGCATTTCCAGTGTTTAGACTGTTTAAATAGGCAAAAGAAAAAAAAAACTTGAAAAACTACTCATAACTAGCAGAGTAATGAGAAACTAATGAAACAACAGGGAAAAACTGGGGTAGTTTTACAAATTTACACAACCCAAATATTTAGAGCACGGTATAGAAATAACCCTGAATTAATGACTTACAGAGGCTGTGCACATCTCAGTCTTGACTGAAAATCAACTGAAGTCAAGAGTCAAGCTCAAGTCGTTTGGTACAATTCCCCGTCCTCCACAAACTCCACAGCTGCTTTTTGCTTTACTTTTTCCTACCCTCGAATGACTGATTTGTTTTGATTTACACTTAGCTGGCAATGAAGTAAAAAACTGAACTACACTAAAACTTTGTCGAGGAGTACATCACCAAACAAACTAAACTAAATATGCTAAGGTTTTCTAAAAAGGTCTAAAATCACTTTCTCTTTATCCATGGCATAGGAAGTATGCAACGGAGCGACAAAAAAGGGTACAAGGAGAAAAAGTGCTTTCAATTTAATTTCTTTCATTTTTTTCTTCGTTTCCTTTCGCGTCACCCGGTCGCTTCTAACTCTACAGGCAGGAAAGCGACACTACAAACAAAGCCAAGATGACGAACACATTATGGGCAACCGCAGACACTTGGCCGGCAGTTGGATCACCTTTGGGAAAAAGAGGGTAAAAAAAATTATCAAAGACATCAACTCCAATGACGATTGACGGATTTCTTCGCTGTGTTACAAATGTTTACATGCGTAATTTCAAAGATGTTTTAGGGTTATTTTAGACCGCTGCTCTGGTTAGGTCTCGAATAGACAGGAAATGAAGGATTACTGTTTGTTGAAGGCTATCAAAAGACTGATTCTTTACCTGCCGGAACTGTAGTGTATGCGGTTGGTTCTTGTAAGCATTCGCACGTGTGCGCATTATTCATTCCATGTGCTTTTCGAAATAAAACCGAATACATGACCGGAACAAACATATTCATGAAGCAGCCTTAAATCCATTTTTATTTAATTTAAAATATAACTGATTCAGTTACAAAACCACTACTGTGTAGATGCACACCGTCTTAAATGGGATCCGAGATAACGAGACAGTATGTTTTCTGAGTTCTCCTCAAGAGAGCGGTTTTTTTTTAACACTGATAGATTACACCTCCTTAGAAACGAAAATCTTCTCTGGGCAAAAATGAGGGTTTTAATTTTTCACAAGAATTGTGTACTTCCAGGATATACCTTCAAAATGTACCTATGCACCGGCCCAAAAACTTGGTGTAACTAGAATTATTAAAAACTGGATCATTGGATAATGCAATTCAAGACTTTTTATTGGCTTAGCCATTATGGTATATGAGCCAATATACCATAATATAATATCTGTACATTGTAACATCCGGTTTCTTCTAACAAAATAAAGTCGGGAAGATTTGTCTAATATCTTGGGGGCGCTTTTTTTAATAAAACAATTATTCCACTCGCACTTGTTGGATGTGAGAGGATTATAGCCAACGAGGCGCGTAGCGCCGAGTTGGCTATCTATCATCTCATATCCAACGCGTGCTCGTGGAATAATTGCTAAATACCTACCTATTTCATCGATGTCAAAGCTTTGGCACCGATCCTTATCAATGTCCTCAGAGCAGCCCGATGGCAGACAGCAATAATAAACTCCAATGTCAGCTTCGCTCAAGCTTTCAATGGTCAAGGAATATGGATCATAGGGTCCCTTCTGGCTGACATTGTAACGCTCATCCTTTGAAGAGTCTAAAATATGAACATTAAAAAGGTTTGGGAATAGAATAACCTGTTGCAAATAGCATCGACAAACGTAATGGCTGTTGGCTGATTGATAATGAATGGTAGCTATAAAACAAATTGACCTAAAGGATTGTTCATCCAGGACTGAAGGATGATCTGCCTGACTGAATGACTAACCGACCGCATAACCAAATGACTAACTGACTTAAAGAGTGACGGAATGGCAAACTGGCCGGCTGCCTGGCTGGCTGGCTGGCTAGCTAGCCTAATACTGCCTGACTGGCTGACTGGCTGGCTGGCTGACAACAAGACTGTCTGGCTGGCTGTCCGTCTAACAGAAAGTTTAAGGGACAGCTGAAAAACGTTATGGCTCGCTTACCGACCGAATAAATACAGAGACGGAACTAAAACACTGACTGACAGACAATAAAAGTTTTTCGAGTTACGTCTAATTCAAACTTACCTATGCAAGGTTTAACTGATCCGTCTGTCTCACTCTTGAACTTCCACTCCACCTTCAGAGGGTATCCTCTGGCGCCGCACACCAAAGTTAAGTCTCCTTCCAACCTCATCTTAACTGATTTATCATCTTTACTTTCAAACCAAGGTCTAACTGAAATGTTGATGATAGTGATTAAAATATTAGTCATAGCAATAATAATACTTATAATAATAAAAATGACAATGCTAATGGTAATACCGATACTACTAACTACTGCTACAGATACCACTCACATAACAATTAATTACAATAATAGTGATAACAATTATATTATTGAATATAATGAAAATAATAATGTGAATAGTCAAATGCGGCAAGAAAGCTAAGGAAGCTGAAAGAGCGCTTTTCTTTAGAGCTTATCTAATTGAGGTTATTCATTTTTTTGGGCAAAGCAGATTAATGGGATTCAGACAAATGAAATCACAACACAGTAATAACAATACTGATAAAAGCGATAATAACAATAGCAGAGACAATAATAATAATAATAATAGTAATAATAGTAACAATAATAATAATGATAATACAATAACAAAAACAACAGTAAAGTTGTAAAAGCCCTTTGGAAAATTGGCAGATTATAGGAAATCATGCAATTAAAAACACTACACAATACAAGGACGCAAGTTAGAGAGTTGTCTGGTAAACGATCTTGACATTTCGAATACATCCATACGTCACTAACGAAGCACTTACCTGTAAGCGAGGTACTGTCTTCCACTTTGTACGGAACCCGTGGCTCAAGGAGGACATGCAGGGTGCAGGAATACTTCCCTCCATCTTTCATGCCAATATCTTTGAGAACCAACGAGGTGGATTCTTTTGTTGCGTCTATGAGAGAGTCAGTCAGGTTTTTACCGTCTTTGGTCCACCAGAAACCTTTCAGTGTTGCTTTTTGGCTTCCTCTGAATGACACGTTGCAAAATATCGTCGTGGTGACGGAATGGTCCACCTCCTTCAGTTTAGAGACAGTTACTTTGGGTTTGTCTTTTTCTGAAAGAGAACGAATATTTGAGAGCGCTTTCCGCCTGAGTGCTGTTTAAAGCAAATGCAAATCAATCGCAACGGCCAATAAGTCGCCGGAAGATAATATCACGATGAACCAATGAGCGACCCAATGTATAAACAAGCGAGCTGCTTTTTTATTGCCAAAAGGCAAATGATTTTAGTTTTGCATCTGATTGGGACCAATCGCAGAACATACTGAAGCAAATAAATCTCGTGAGTGAGATTTGAGCTCTAATAGGACAGTGAACACGTCATGCTTGTAATTGGACGGTGTTACGGAACAGTGTTACGGGACAGTTTAAGGGACAGTTAGCATGTCATGCCTCTTCAGTTTTTTGGCAGAACGCACCATGTGCGCACTGATCTCGCACACTTTGCCGAGTTACCTGTTGTTTCTTAATAATGAAAACTTATAGCCAATATCTTTTTCGAATTTTGATTAATTGGTGTCAGGACTTCGTGTCGTCCAATTCTATCTGTCATCATAAGGTAGAGGTCGGTAGATTCATCCTCGGTGACGCTTCCATTGTTTTGCTTGAGTAAATGTGCTACATGATTAGTCAGTTATTTATTTCTGGGGCTATTTTGGCCGAGGGTAAGGAACGGTTACAATTAATATATACCTCCTTCACGAAATCTGAAAATTAATTCATCTAACTTCTCATAAAAGAACATACCTTGAATGACATTAATATTGAATTGACGCTTTCCGATTTTACTACTGCCGTTCACTGGGTATGCGCGGCATATGTAAAAGTCAAGTCCCGAGTCGTAGTCTTCTGTGACGTTGATAATTTTCATAGTAACTACGAGTTTGCGGCCATTGTCTGCAAGGAAAGGAAAAACAGTTAAGACGTGAAACATTCCATGAGCCCTTCCAGTATTACAATCAACGTAAAAGTAAGTAACTAAATATATGTTTTCTCTTTTTTTTAGTGCTTTCAGGCTGTTTTTTAGAAGCATTTTGCCTCTCTCTCCAAGGCCAGATACTGACACACCTCCCCTATCGCAGAAAAACTCGAACATGACATTTCACCAGGGATTATGACAGTGAACGTAGTTCCACTTGTCTTTCAGAAGCCTGGGGCGGAAGATTCGTGTTCTTGAGCATCATTTAACATAAAACCGTTTTATTACGAACAGCTGAAAAAAATTATTGAGTTTCCAAGTAAATCTAATACCAAACGCCTGTGATTTCTATTTTCAATCCAAGGGTAAAAAAGTAGAAAACCCTGTTCTTCCTTGTAGCCTATTGTTGTATTATCCTCGTTTGACAACTGAAACATTGCTGCTAATGTTTCTTTCAGATTAAGAACAGTTTGCAAATATATTTAGGTTTCTTACCTTCTTTTGTTGTTGTAAAGTTGAGATTGCTGTCCGCATCAGTCATATTTTTCTCAGTGCCGAATTGATCTGTTATTCTGACAATTTGAATTCTACCTGGCACAACTGCATTGTTAGGATCATGAGCAGCGCAGGTTATAGTAAGCGAGGAATACTCCATTGGATAACCGATTGCGGGAATTACATCAACAACTAGTTCAGCTGAGGAGGAAAAAGAGAGAGAGGAAATTTTAGGTGATACCTTCGGAAGAAAGGAAAGAATATGCAAGATTCCCCTTGTTTATGATGCAGGAAGAAAGGATGTTATTGCTTTGGGGATCCTTGCATCTCGCATTACCCACGCATTATGCTCAATTATCTTTGAGCACACAAAATAATTATATTTCAGTTTTTTAGCGAGAATTTTGCAGGTGATTTTCCTTGTAAACTGTAAAAGACGATGTATGACTGGTTTGATAGCGAAAAAGGTCAATTGTAAGCAATACAATGCGCACAGTGAGCAAAGGTAATATTGCTACTGCGAATTAATGCCGGAAATATCATGAAAAATGTTGTTTTTTTAACTGGCTTAAAGACAAGCGAGTCTACAAATTTCAATGCCTCAACGGTATTTGAATTTAAGCCGCCGAGCTAGTTATCTTAAGCTTTATCTATCATTCTCCAAATGATTCACGTATAAAGCAATTCAAGGGGACTTTCCTTCTTTTCACCATTAGCTCTCCAAAGCAGAAACAATATGCTATCCACGTGAAGCGATCCGCGTGGAAAATTCAGAGACGATTCTTCAAGATCAATAATAAAGACCTTGATCTGGGAAAAATCTGGGGTACTACCTGAACAACTTCAAGGCGATGGCTACGAAAGATTAAAAAAGAAAGCAATATACAAGATTCACCTAATCTCTAATCCAAGGAGAAAGAACATTGATAATTACTGCAGTAGCAAAACCGTGCACAAGGCCATTTAAGCTTTGAACAAGTGAAGTTAATTTCGTGCAGCTGATACATAACTTTAAGGTAACTTCCTTGAGCCCAATAAGTCAGGATATTCACGCCTTTGACTAAGGCTCAAATGACCTTTCCTTTGTACCGTATCGGTTGAAATTGTGGTTACGATTTAATCATCTTCGTAACGGTTACGCAGTTGCGTTAGGTGTCGAGACCAAAATAACTGATTTAAAAGAAAGGTATTTAATCCGGCCATTTTGGAAAACTTGAGTAAAATGACAGCCTTTTTCTTTTTTGATTTGAAACTCACATAACTTTCGCGATTACAGGATCGTGGATTGACCCACGAAAACTTGACTCTCAGGTGCATTGTCCTAATGAGGGGAGTCCCATAAAATCAATCAGCTCCTACATGTGATCAATATGCAAGTTTCTCCTACAACAGGAAAAAGACTAGGAAGTGTCGAGAAGCTATTTCGTGCCATTTTCGCTTGCACGCCTCCGTAAAAGAGAGCTTTCTCACTCGCGCGTCTGCCCGTTCGATCGCTCCTTACTCGCGCACTCCTCGACTAGAGGTCAATCTTCAGTTATCCTCCACTTTTACGCATTATAGATAATATGAAAGTTATTTGTGCACCGATCGAAAACTCACTTCCTGCTCGTAAGTTCGTCTAGATTTTTTCGTTTAAAAATTTCTGATGATATCGTGATAGGTTTGTCAGAACTTGCTTGACAAAACCGATCACGTTTAAGGCAACAAGGCAATTCACGGCTCATGTAACTCCATCGGGTCACGCACGCGCAAAAGTAGTCACTTTTAGATCTTCGCCATTTTTGGACATGGCACAAAGATTTACTTGTAGAACGCAGGATGCAAAGGCTGTTTCCTTCATTTTTTTTTCTTTTTCAAGAAATACGTTTGATAAAGCAATTTGAGTTGCTAGTTGAATTGATTTAAATATAAACACAGAAAGTGCCAATTGGACTGAGTGACTGAGTGATATCATCGCTATTAATACGCACTTATCAAATTATGCAACTTGGCTTGTTGCCAGCTTTGTCGCGCTCAGGAATGGATCTGAACTTGTTTGAACCGGGTTTTTGGGTTTTAAACAACTACATTCTCACTTTCTCTTCGTAAGGGTCGAGATCAAACGCGTAAGTGAGCGCGCACTCAAGGCGATTAAAATATCATGTTATTATTTTTTCGGTGGTTACTGCTTATCTTTTGTTAGCAGTTTGTGACGAGGAGACTGTCTTTTTTAAAAACGAGTTTTCAATAAAATAGGTAAATACTACTTGGTGAAACAGTACCATTTTTCACAGTATTAGGATGCAGTTTTAAAACTGATCATTCCATGAATAAATAAACAAACCGTGTACCTTTCAATACTTTAAAATCTATCAGGTCTCTTTCGTCGCCATAATGACAGAACAGATAGAAATTCACTACATTTCAAGAATAAACCATGCATGAGTAAGGCATCGATTTACACTTTTTTTGAAGGGACGTTTTGCACGAAAAGCAATTTTAACCCTTCTTTTCCAGTTTCATTCCATGCTACGTTTTTCGGTGATATGGCTCAATCAAGCGCGCAAGTTGCTTACAGCAATATTCCTAATGACAATTCAGTTTTGAAATAAAAATATCAACTTACCGTTGGCAATTCCAGCCACCACAAATAACGCCATCAAAAAAAGATTGGATGTAGAGACAACTGCCATCGTGTTCCGAGAGAAAAAAACTTTTTTTGTTGCCGTGATGTTGTAGACGTGGTGTTCAACGTTCTTTCCGGCTGGGATGACAAGTTAATGCCTTTATCACGAGACAAAAGATATCATTGAAGACGTGTTTTTTTTTTTTCTCATTTCTTTTTACCAGGGGGCATGTGATTGGCTTGCCTATGACTTTCACCTGCCAAACATATGCGTGTCATATCACGCGCGTAGCAAAGTTTCAATAAACTTTATGGGCGTGTTGAGTCAGTTACATAAGGTTTTCAATCATCGCGGAAAAACCTGCATTACTCAGCAAAGAAGGACAGATTTCGTAGATTGCCTAATACTTGTTCGCGGAAATAAGCAAACAGTTTTATGCCGAAACCGTTTTGTCTTTGCTTGCCGGGGCTCTACCGAAACTTGAAGCAGACTGTCGGTTTCACATGTTGTTAGATATTCCTGTGATAAAGATGGTCTTTTATTTAGGGTCAAAGTTTCACGGTTCTAGAAATTGCTCAAAATCATTCAGGTCAGTCATAGCACCTTGAGCAAGTCGCAGGGGGTCGAACTTTGGTCAATAGTTTCTTTCTCCTTGCAGGATGAACAGGAAAAAGGAATACTGAATATTTCGCACGCACTGGCATTATCAGGGGTCGGCGAATGTAGTGCTACTCCTAAAATAGCTAAACTTTGAGCTTATCAACATAGACAATTGGTTTTTGCACTTTATCGTTTGATCCTTCCGGACTTCGAGGGCTCGTGTTTGAACCCGAACAATGAAGACGGCCCTCGCCTAGAAGCATTTTATTACGTTTTAATAGCTGCCTATTCTCCATTGACAATGAAAAACTGCGATAAAATATTATAAAGCATGACACGACGTTTCGACGTTTCCAGAACGTCATTATCAAGTAAACTAAAATAATAAAATCGAGCATATATATAATGAAGCGGTGAATAAATTACAAAACGTTAAAAGTCAAACAAAGAGTTTAGCCCTAATGGAATCGCTCTGGGTGTTTAAATTGGGCCTTATTGTTCTTATGTACAACATTTCATAAACAAGACAATCCCATTTCGTGCCGCATTTTTTAAGCATTCTAAACTGGCTCTCATTGAGTAAGTCAATGTTCCCATGGGCATCTCTCAGGTGGCGACCAATGGCAGAGTATCGATGATCAGCAATGCGTTGAAACAGATGGCGCGTCGTATATCCGACGTAATTTGAATCACACAAATCACATTTAAAACAGTAAACAACACTATGCTGATTTAAGATGCGTGGCTTGATTTCTTTAAGCTTTAGGTCCTGCTCAATGTGATTTGTGTGATTCAAATTACGTCGGATATACGACGCGCCATCTGTTTCAACGCATTGCTGATCATCGATACTCTGCCATTGGTCGCCACCTGAGAGATGCCCATGGGAACATTGACTTACTCAATGAGAGCCAGTTTAGAATGCTTAAAAAATGCGGCACGAAATGCGATTGTCTTGTTTATGAAATGTTGTACATAAGAACAATAAGGCCCAATTTAAACACCCAGAGCGATTCCATTAGGGCTAAACTCTTTGTTTGACTTTTAACGTTTTGTAATTTATTCACCGCTTCATTATATATATGCTCGATTTTATTATTTTAGTTTACTTGATAATGACGTTCTGGAAACGTCGAAACGTCGTGTCATGCTTTATACTATTTTATCGCAGTTTTTCATTGTCAAATGTTTTACCAAATCTTTACTTATTCGTATTCTCCGTTGACAGAAAAAAACAAAGACGCGGGGACAGGAAAGATCAACAAAACTATAATTCTGAAAAATAATTCCCCTTCCCTCTTTTTCAAAGGAAAGACCAGGTATTCAACAAAGGTAATTTGTTTCAATGAAGCCACAGAAGTAGTTTTTAAAAAGGTAAACTGGGTTCTATTTCTCGCGGAACTGTTTGTTAAAGAGAGGACGTGATAGGAACGTCTCTTTCATATGTCATGACATTTGCACAAGACCGTGAATAAAAACTGTTCAAAGGCTATAAGGCTACCGTGTCGGGTTTCATTTTTCCTTAAATAGAAAATTACCTCAGAGAAGGACCATTGAAAAAGATAATGTAAGAAGGGGTGGGTCACTGGACAAACCATTTCTAGAGGAAAAATTGAGTGACTTATCGAGATACTTTGAAAACCACGAAAGAAGTACCAACTAAAACAACAACCAGTCAAACAACCAACCAAATGAATTCTTCTTTGCAGTAGTATTGATTAAAGTTCTGTATTGCATTTGTTATAATTTCTGATTACAACTTCAAAACATGTTTTGAGAAACTGCTTGATCATTTAATCTCTAAGGATATGTTATGAAACTTGCCAGAGTGTTTGCTTTAGCCAAACGCTATCAGTACTGTTCCTAACAGATATAAACTTTGAAATCTAATCCATAATCTGTTGCTTTATTAAAACCTGTAAAATGCTTTGTAAAGAGCTCAAATTTTTGCAATGAATACTATACATTCAGGAGCAAATAAACTTATTTACTTCTCCATTACTACATTTTCTGCACATTTATTCTATTACCGCGCCGAAAAAAAAAAAATTCAATAGCAAAGACGATTCAAAACGGATAAGAGAAGGCTACCGATAGAAGTTTAAAAGCGGAGCTCCAATTAGTCAATTTTATGGCCACTATAAGATTTACCATTATCATTTTTACTGTCTTTGTAACTAATCTTCACTGCTATCAAAACTTAATTTCCAAATTGCAGAAATTCGATTCTACAAAACTCGAAACAACAATGAAAGGGATGGCTTGTTCCACGGAGATCAACTTGCAATGCAATTATAGGCATACATTAATAATTTCCTCCTGGAAAAGGCGCTAACTTTTGTAGCATTTCCTGCTACGAGACAATGTGTTGTTCAGTTGAACGGTTATATCTCGTCCTAATTTAATTGACACAGCTCATGAACGTAATTTTTTTCATACGGAGAGAGTCTCTCATTGCAAAAAAAATCTTGTACAGCTGGCTTAACAATCAGTATGAAATGACACTTCTTAAATCTTCAGCGGATTCGTCACTGTCATCTAGCTACGCAGCAAGTGTTTTAAAATCACGACTACAGTGATTTTTTTTTTCGATCTAATTCATCGGGAGCCGTTCTTCTTTATTGCCATCTTTTTTGCCTTCGTGTCTATAATGAACTCCACCAAATCCACAGGAACCCTTGCATGATGAAGTTCACATGATTTGGAACCGAAGTTGTATGAGCCGCTGAAATAATATGAAATGAAAAGAAGATCAAATTATGAAACTTCTATTTTGTAGTCCAAGAGTACCTACTTTAGCTGGTGGGTAGAGCTTAACCGCCGTGATAAATTAGCGGCAGAATTTCAATACAGCACAATAGCCGCACTTTGAGATTCGACTTTACTCATGTACCCGACAAGAAAGAAAAGAGAAGTCCTCGAATCATGCCACTTAAGTTTATTTACAGAGTGACTTAGTGGCTGATTAACCACTCCTAGGTTGGGATGTGATCATGAGTTCTTTAAACAAGGACTAAATTGCAGATCTAAATCAATGCTGCCTTAAAGGACTGATTAAATCTCTGCAGCAGAGGATTTCCAATTTTTCTACAATCTACTCTTGTATCCTTTTTCCTTCAGTGTTATTTCTTGCTTCACCCCTTGCAAATCACTTTCATATTTTTAAAGCATGAGTGCTTTCCTGCTTTGTCTATACCAGTATAATAATTTCAAATTAAAGAAAATGTTTCCTCTTCAAAATTGCAAGTGAATCTAAATTATCTTTACTCAGCCACACCAAAGGATTTTAATCAATCATTGGAAGACATGTTTTTAGGTGTTAAAAATAAAATTCATCGAAACTTCTTCCGCCGAACATCCAGCAAGCAGTTCAAGTTGGAACGAAAACTCAAAACCCGGGCAGTGATGCAAATCTTGAGACATACAGTCGCACACCCATAGGGGAGAGAACAAACCTCAGCGACTAAATTTCAGATGCTAAGTGAATTGAAATTTGTTACCGTTTATCAAAGTTCCGTTAGCCACCTTGACAAGGAAAAACTGCTGACCAGGACCGTTACTTGCACTGCAGGAGTAGTTTCCAGAATCCTCTGCGGTGGCATTCTGGATGACAAGGATAGAATCACAGAAACTGCATTTACTTTGAAGAATGAAACGGCCTTTTGCTGTGGGTAAAAATCACAAGAAACGTTTTAGTTATTCACAATACTATAAGTAAGGGTGGTTTTGTAGTGAAGAGTCGTGATTGATCATTTACGACCCTTGTCAAACATGAAATCTTAAGGCTACAAAGTACTACATTTCGCAACTGACGCTAACTTTAAAGTGGACATCTTTGATTTAAACAACAGCATTAGTCTTATTTTCCTATTTGGTTCAAAGTACCCAATCGTTATATATCTTTATGAGCTAAATCTACACACTTACTGCCCAAAAAAAAAAACTGAAACACATACACATACACTCACAGAAATAATAAGAAACTGACGACAGAAAACCAAAACATCGCGTCAATATAGGTGGCAAGCTATAGGAGAAGAACACTAAATTTTGTATAAAGAGGAGCCAAGAGATAATGATATTTTGGAGAAGCTAAGTATATCATACGTTTGATGATAGCACTTTTTTCCTCGTAGTTTTTCTTCCATTGTATGTTCAAGGGGTAACCTTCAGCGCTGCAAACCATAGCCACGCTCTCTCCAATGTCAGCTGTTAACTTAATCATGCTGATACGAAAACGGACGCGAACTGTTGAAAAAAAGATATGGTTATTGCAGATTTTCACTAATTTCCAAGGTTAAAGATGTTCATAAGTAAAATACATGATTAACTAATTATATTGATTAGTATTGCTGAAAGAATATTGGTTTGATCCACCAATGACATACTTCGCAGCGCTAAGTCCGTATAAGGAGACAATGGTCCAATGTTCTACCAGTACGGTCTTGAGTGTAGTGGGTGAATAGGAGATTTATTGCACGTCTAAACGCTACGTTTTCCCATTGATTTCTGGTTGTTCGGCGTACTTTTACAAATATTTTTTTTCCACGAGACACCAAAAGGAAGAAAAATAACAAACAAAACAAAAACCCAGGGCACAGTTATTGGAAAAAACAATCCTCCTGCTTTATTGTTATAAATAGCCAAATGATCCTCACATATATACTACAAAATAATTATTAGCGGAAAATTAACCACAAATCAGTTTCAAATTGCATTACATTGTCATCATGCACAGTTCGAAATATGATTTCTTTAATTTCTCTATTTATAAAAATAGTAATAATAATAATAATAATAACTTTATTTAAGGAGGGTAACACATGACAGTGATTCAACAGATGAACTTGTGGCCCTCAAATAAATCAAACAAAGGTTTTAAATAAACATAAAATACGTGAAAATCCCCACTGGCAGGAGGCAGACCAGCAGGCTATTTACAGGGTACAGCCGAGGAGTTGAACTCGGGGCAACCGAGAACAAATCCAGCGAGTAGAGGATGGAGGACTCGAACCCAGGCCACCGGATTACAAGTCCAGCACCCTAACCACTCGGCCATGCCGCCTTTTAAATGGTAAGGTTTTGTTAGCCTTTCAACCGCCAAAGTGACCAGCATCTAACTTCACCCAACAGTATCAGCTATGAATCAAACATCAATGTCATGGGAATGAAGATGATTTCTAACTGAAAATGTCCAAAATTGTTGAATGAAATGTAAAGAGAGCAGTTTGAAAGATATGATCACCGATGTAAGGGTGCAAAGGGTCAATACGCAAAATCCAAGATGACCATTATTGTCTGAGTCTACCCCGGGGGTGACCACGGCTTGCTGGTCCTCTTTGACGTCATGCATCAAAGGTAATTCTTCCAGCGTTTCTTCAGGTTTGTTCCCTGACCTCTTTATTTGAGGTTAGCCGAGCTCACTACTAGGCTATCGCGACGTCCTTGCGGGTTCAAATGTGATGTTTTTATTTGGCGTTTTTCCTTTAGTCCTTTTTACGACCTTCATTCTTGCACTTACCGTGGAGATAAGCTGCCGACGACGTAACGTCGTAATGCTCCATTTTTTTAAGGAGAACGGTGATTCTACATCGATAGTCTCCACCGTCTCTTGCATCGACAGAAGTCAAGATCAACGGCTGATTGACATCAGTTGTTATTTTCAAGCGTTCGTCATTTCTTAAGTAGGTCACGGAGCTTATGGGTGTGGTCTGCTCATTATTCTTGTGGGTGAGATTGCAGTACAGCCTGGCACCGTCTCCATATGATACTGTTATGTTCGGAGTAACACGGGCCACAGGCAGGTCTTCGACTATCATAAACAAACAACAGCACGGAATGAAATGAAAATGAAAAAACGGTGACTGAGGTAATGGTAATTTATCTAGTACATTATGATGAACGATCCTCTACCGGATAACAAATGCCTTCCTGGGTGAGAGACTGGTACAAGGAGTGACTAACTGGACGACTTACAGACAACTTGTTTGAGTGAGCAGTCATGAGTAACTGAGTCACTGACGGACTAGCCGACTGACGGACTAATCATGACTTTAAGACCGACTGACTGACTGACTGACTGATTGACTGATCGCATGAATGACTGACTACCTGACTGACAGACTGACTGACTGACTGTCTGACTGACTGACAGACTGACTGACTGACTGTCTGACTGACTGACTGAATGACCGACTGACAGACTGACTGACTGACTGAATGACTGTCTGACTGACTGACTGACTGACCGACTGACTGACTGACTGAATGACTGTCTGACTGACTGACTGACTGACTGACTGACTGAATGACTGACTGACAGACTGACTGACTGACTGAATGACTGTCTGACTGACTGACTGACTGACAGACTGACTGAATGACTGACTGACTGACTGACTGACTGAATGACTGTCTGACTGACTGACTGACAGACTGACTGAATGACTGACTGACTGACTGACTGACTGAATGACTGACTGACTGACAGACTTACTGACTGACTGACAGACTTACTGACTGACTGAATGACTGACTGACTGACTGAATGACTGACAGACTTACTGACTGACTGAATGACTGACTGACTGACTGACTGACTGACTGAATGACTGACTGACTGACAGACTGACTGACTGACTGACTGACTGACTGACAGACTTACTGACTGACTGAATGACTGACTGACTGACTGACTGACTGACTGAATGACTGACTGACTGACAGACTTACTGACTGACTGAATGACTGACTGACTGACTGACTGACTGAATGATCCGCCGACCGATTGACTGACTTACCGACTTTTTGACGGACAAATTGACTGAATGACTGACCCACTGACCAACCGACTGACTGACTGACATGCTGACTTTTTGACAAAAAAATTGACTGACTGATTGACCGACTAATTCACTGCAGTGACTGAATGCCTGGCTGACTAATTGAAAGCCGCTGTTAAGTGATTGTTTTTTGACAGATCGGCTGACTGACTAACACGCAGTTTAACTAACTGAGAGACCGACTAATTCACTCGCTGACTGACCTAACACCTCAATCACAAGGCCACGGATATTTTTATTTCAAAAGTCTACCAAAAAAAAAAAAACCCTGCGTCATTCAGATAACACGCGTTGGAGGTGCAAAAACATTTTGACAATTATGCTGTATGCTGGGAGCCGTTTGTGGCCGAAACAGACACTTTCGCAGTCTATTTCAATTACTTCGAATAATTTGAAAGGCTCGTCACTGGTCAAGAGTTTACAAAAAGGTTGAAAGGACCACCTTGAAACACTTAAAGATAGTTCTGTTGATGACCAGCTGGAATCTACATCGGTATGTTGATACTTTTCGAGTCAAATTCGCGGACAAAGTTATTTTTAACTTTACTGGATCATATAAGGCTTTTGAGATTGGAAATTTTCAAAATGAAAACTTTTGGAAAAAGAGAAATATCTTTAAACGCGAGACATTTTCTGTTTTACGTGCAATTTCGGTGTGTTTGAATCTCGACCTCAGCAAACGCGCACATGGACGTTGTAAATCTTTCGCGGGAGATGGTCAAGGAGCCCGTAGGCCTTTGTCTACGACGACTTTCCAAGTGATTGTCTAATCATATTATTGATACTAAAGTGACTCACCTGCTGTGACACGGATGGTGAACCTGTATCTGGATTCCTGTCCGCCCTTGGAAGAATATCCGGTGCATGCGTGTTTTCCCTTAGAGGTATCATCTTCGACTGTAATGTTCGTATAGTGCAACGTTGCCGTGACTTTGTTCCCTGTGAAAAGATTTTTCGGCATGTTATATTTCCATGTGGACTATTGAGCATAATTCTGCGACAAAAGCTATGTTTACAGAGGTAGAAAGCCTAATCATGCTCCACAAAATTATTTCACACTTTCTTTAATGTGCTTGTTCCTAGTGAGTTTTTGCGTATATTAGTAACATGCAAAGTCTAGCCTCAGAACCAGGCTTTTAACTTCGTTTTATGCCATCAATTATTACTGCAAAGGACCACGGAAATTAAACCTCAACTCAGGATATAACGTTGATGATTACCAATCAATGAAATGATTTGAAAACCAGTGTGACAATCGATAACTGCGGAGACCGACCTTCAATAGACTCCCTTCGCATCGGGGAAGAACAGTAACACTCTTTGCAAAAACTGCAATGAGTTTTTAGTGATGAGCCGCAAAGTCAGTAACCATTTCCACTAAGAGAACCGCCCGAGAGCCATAGGCATCCAAACGAAATTTTTAGCCCATCCCTCCCCATCCCGTCATCCAAAAACCTAAGGCTATGCTGAGGTAGATGTCATTCTGCCTGGTCTCACCTTCTGTTTTGTTAGTTTGAAATACTGTCTCCGTTTCTGGAATGTCTAACCACTCATATCTGAAATCTGGCAGAGCCTTTCTCCGTTGAAACCTCACCCTGACAGGAGGCAATCCATTATCACCGACAAAGATGCACGTAAAATTATACCGCGATCCACTGATGGCAAAGACATTTTTCGGTAGAAGATCGACGGTCAGTAAAGCTAAAGATGAAAAAAAAAAAACATGAACGGATAGAAGGAACAAAGGGGCAAACGGTCAAACAGACAGAAAGATAAACAGAAAGTCAAACGGACAGAGAGACAGAAAGAAAGATAGGCTGACAGACAGACGGACGAATGTAGGAGCGAACGAACTGACAAAGAGAACGACAGAAACACAGACAGGTATATGGGGCTCCGCTCTAGTGCACCGTTAGCGACCTTTACATTTACGTTTGGAAACAGCACTGAATCGAAGCGCTCGTCCAATTTTCTAATTCTGGATTCATCATCTGAAATCATCTTAGTTCCTTGTAAATGCTCATCCAATACTTCTCAGTTCAGTTTTTTTTTTTTAGTTTATTTATTTGTGCTATAAATTTAATCATCAAGTTACAAGAGTGAAAAATGGACTAAACTAAAGGTGGAAGCGCTTGAGAAACCACATGCATTTTTAGTCAACTTTTCTTTAATTTGTCCTAAGGGAATATTAAAACGCAGACACCAGTGGAAACAGCACTGTCAGCTAGGCCTTGTCCACATCAGTGCAGGATGGCGATCTTTAAACAGTAAACATTAGATATGCCTATCAACAACAGCTGTTTTTCGCTTTTCGTCGTCAATTGTCTCTTCCAAGCAAACGAAGGCCAAGTCGACTGTCGAAAATATCCTCAATACTTTTCATTACGCGTTGCTAATTTAAAAGTGCCAAGCGGTCAAGTTTTAAGTTCTTTAATTATTATTTCAGTAGCTTTACTTAAAACGTATTAGCTTTTCAGGGCACAAAGCCAAGTTAGATGACATCTTTCTTTTATTCAGTGACACAATCCGAAAATGTGACACTTTTGATGAAGTTTTCGGCGTTGCTTTTACTCACGACAAATTAACGGCTCTGTCTACCAGAAGATAACATCTTCCGGCTCAAATTAGCATCGACAATAATCTGCCCTTCACTGTCAAAAATAAATGTTTAGTCAGCATAGAGACCTTTCCGTTATTGTAAAACAAGATAATTAAACGTAACAGAAATTAACATAAATAAGATTCTATCATCATCTTTAATGAACACCATCACCTGTTTGTGTGGCGGCGCATTTATTGAAACGTCCAAAGAGGGAACATACTGAAGTAAGCAATTTTACTTTCTAATGCAAAGATTTTGCATCGAAATGAATTTAAATAACATAGTTGCAGGTATGTTAGAATAAATGGTTCTGTCGTCTACAAGAACATCCGCTCCAAGTTAGCTTCAGCAATAACCTGCTCTTTATGCCTTTTCTCCCTTATAAATTATATGAACAACCCAAATATGCTGCCTTGCCTGAGCTATGTTTACTGGGAAAAATTATAACCAATCAACAATTGGAGTAAATGGCTATGGGCAAAATCCCATAGCCGCATTTATTTAAAATTACTGTTCAATCAAATCCTTGATACAAAGTTTGGCCCAGTAAAGGTGAGGGCACTGAAAACGCCAAAAATTACATTATAATGAGCTGAAAATGAGGAGTGGCTGGGACAAGGGGAGGAGGAGGGATGAAAAACCACGTCTTTAACCACCATCAAGATGGAACGGAGTGACGCTCACATGGGAGCCTGGTCACTTGGCAAGCACAAGTATCCTAAAGGGTATTGGATATAATCCAAATAAATGCCACCCCAAGTCCCAGGCCCCCAAAGGAAATAAAAAGTACACAACGGGGAGAAGAAGCATAAAAATTCTATTTGCAAGCAAATATTTCCTTTATGCCTTTTCTCCCTTATAAATTATATGAACAACCCAAATATGCTGCCTTGCCTGAGCTATGTTTACTGGGAAAAATTATAACCAATCAACAATTGGAGTAAATGGCTATGGGCAAAATCCCATAGCCGCATTTATTTAAATTTACTGTTCAATCAAATCCTTGATACAAAGTTTGGCCCAGTAAAGGTGAGGGCACTGAAAACGCCAAAACATGTGACCGCACACATGCCGCCCCACCCCAGGCAAGCGCAGCACAGAAGCAAGAGCCGCCCATGCAAGCTAATGCTCGGAATCACAATAGTCAACCATTATGCTGTTGAATAGACTATCTGAAGGTAAGCTAGTAAGTGCCCACCCCAAGCAAGGGCCACCCATGTGAGCTACTTC
>NC_142522.1:37013451-37033451 GCF_964205215.1 Stylophora pistillata
GCGCTAACCTCCTTTGATCGCCCTTTATCTTTCTGTGTGTTGTGCATAAGACTTATCGTTAGCTCTGCCGCGCTGTGAGACCGGAACAACCCCCTATGACGACCATTTGCACGGCTTTATTTTTCGACCCCTTCCTTTTTTTTTCAGGAAAATACTGAGCTTCACCTTTCGCGTTTTGACTGTTTATAAAGTACTGTTTACACGGCACCTCTTGGTACGTGCCGACAGTTTTGCAAAGGGTCAAGAAGAGACGACCAAAACACAAATATAATGTTACTTTGTCCAACGAACACAGGTTTCGATTCTTTCATTATTTTGGCTACTTTTTTGTCAAGTTTTACACCACGGCGTTAATGAGTAGATTAGAATTACAAAGATGGCAAACAGTGCGCTAAAAATTTGTCGGTGTTTGTTTATTTTATTTTTTGTTCCTTTTTGTACTGAATGGCTTTGCCTGAATGTTTGATTTGTTGCACGATACCTCTAAAACTTGCGCTTGGGAGAGCTCACCTTTTCCTCATTGGACATAAGGAAAGAGAAAAATTCAGTAATATTTCTGACTATCGGAAAAACGGATGAGAAAATTATCTACCGAGATGCCATTCCCCCAAAAAATACAAATGATCGCGTGAAAATAAATGTAGCATTTTAATTTTATATTCGTATCCGCACACTTGAACGTTTAGTGTTTGATCTTTTTGGATGACATGAATATAACAGAGAGTTGATAGTTGGAGAAGTCTGAATGTTGGGTCTCGTTTCTTCACCTTTAAGTCTTTTTATTGCATGGTTTATCAGTCAACTAATGCAAGGAAGGAACCGAAAATAAGCTATGTTTCTAAGTCTTGGAATATTATGCAAAGCAATTGATGTGAATATTTATGAAGGTGTTTTTGTTTGACTGTCCAATTTTTTTTTTTTTTTTTTTTTTTTTAACTATTGGGCAATCTTCCTATGCAAATCATATCATTCACATGCAATTTTTTTCTTAACTGCAATCAGTGAGTCATTGAGTGATCTCTTTTGTTTTCGATGTGAGGCATATAGCTAACAAGCTGCAAATGCTGTGTTCACGAATGTTCGTGTCACCGAACATCTCCCTCTCAGTCTGTGGGTTCTATCAGTGTTTACATAAACCGGCTTGCAGTACAGCGTGCGCTCGCAATCCCTTACATGACGAATTTCAAATGCAATCAAGTGTTCTTTTTTTTTTTTTTTAACGATTTCCAGTTCCTCAACCGACATACAACGCCAGAACTACTACCACATGCAACCCCAGGTAACTAACTTCTTACAGTTACCTTGCAAGTAGTAGGTTCTTTCTTTGCCAAACGAGACACAAACCATTGCAAAAAAAATACCTTTCTCTAGTTCTGTATTGTCCGCCCACAGAATCGTGGACAAGAAAAAAATTAAACCGGTTAAACCAGTTTGCATCGGGTTGAGCATGCCCTCACCCACACCGTTGTTGCGTTGGAGCGGGTCCGGCTGCCGTAATTAGAGTGAAATTTTGCTTGATGCTTTCGAGGGGTTGGAATCGATTGATCGCTGACAAAATAAAAGTGCAAGTGTTTTTTTTTTTTTTTTTTTTTTTTAACATCTTCTCAAGAAAAGCTTCCCGGAGATGCAGAAGTCGGCTTTGGAACTAACGGGAATTATTCCGTCGCGTTGCATCAAATGCGTGTGATGCGACGTTCTACGGAAACGGCCGAAAGTAATCCAAAAAATATAAGCTTTTCTTTGCCGGCTCGCAGCCGTTTGTTCATTACGATAATGATAATTACATCAGCGCTGTCTTAAGGGTTGTAGGATCTGCTACAAGCCTACGGACGAGCAAAGATCCAGATAAAAAAAAAAAAGCGATGAATTAACGAGTGAAAAGATAGTTCGTTAACTAATAGCATGCCTACCACGCTCCCTTTTCTGCGCCGGGGCATGGGACAAAAGCGAGCTAAAAAAAACAACAACAAACAGAAGGCGATGTACCTCATGCCCTCGCGCGGATCTCGCTCCACCCACACCTCTCCCGATTACATGTTATGAAGCAGAAGGATAGTTCACAGACGATTTTCGGGTCGAATCATGCGAAGCCCGAGTCAGAAGAATGACTTTTTTTAAACTGGAATGACTTGAAGGAAAAAATCAATAGATGATCATTTTGATTTTTCGCGAAGTTCAGTAGAATTGACTCATCGATAGTGACTGATTGTGTGAATTTAGGGACGAACGACTGAAAAATGACTGCCCGAACAAACGATTATCAATCGATCATTATAAAGGTAGAGAATTAGCGATTTCTAATGATATCTATTTCTTCAGTGGTCAGAATTATAAATGGATCATTCGCAATACTGAACTACCAGTCACGTAGAACAAATGACAGTTCACACTCTTCTTTCGTTCTGAAGTTTACACGTCATTTTCAGAATAGCCGTGTTAGACTGTTTCTAAAATAGAGATAAAGTTGCGCCTAAAAATTCAGTTCCAGAAGATAGACGATCAAAAGCAGAGAGGAGTTTAGACCCTGCTACGATGGCAAGACAATGACGGGATAAATGAGTGCCTTGGCTCACCTCTTCATACTACCGTCTTTGGTAGTCCTAAATTTGACTCTTTGCTTTTTTCCGCCATCTGCTCGTTCAAGATAATCGTGCTCAAGCAGGGATTTTGCTTGATCTATCAGGGAGAAAGAAGCGTACTTTCACGGAGGGTTGAATTGCACATCTCGCCATATCACACCGTTCTTGACCTTTATCTCTACTTCTCTACTTATCACATTTCAGGCACGTGAGCGTCAATGACTGCTTTGTGACCTTTCAATGAATAGCCATTCTTGTGTTCGCTTTTAGTCATATTATTATTAGCAACATGGGAATAGAACTGCGTAAGGTGGCGTGGTTTGGGTTGTAGATATCTTCACAAAGCTTCCCACCGGGTAGAAGGTTTTTCATTAGGGAGGAAGGAGATGGCATCACATTAAGTCTAACACTCTTCCCTCTCTCCCAGCCCCCCTCCCTCTTCGCGGCTCCTTCCTCGGGTAATGTCGGGAAAAGAAAAGAGGAATGCCACGTAGTACTTTCGTTATTCTTCACTGACAGAGAATAATGGAGGTGATGGAGGCAGAATGACGAGTGACGATGTGCGGATGATGGGTAATGGGCTTATGCGTGCCTTGGGATAGAGCAGGGATACGTTTATGGAAAAGATGACTGAAAAAAAAAAACTGAATTGAACACGCAATACTTGGTTGTTGACAGCCAGAAACAAAGTTCACTGTTCAAAGAGCAGGCCTCTTGTGTGTAAAAAGCCTTGGAATGAAATTGTTAAGGGACTATTTTTGAATGAGGATAGCATAGTTAATTTTTACTCAACCTCAAACTGAACTTTAGACTAAAGGAGAGAGGAAAGAGTATATCGAGGCATTTAATAAGCTCGAGACAATTTTTTGTCGTCCGTGTTCATAAATTGCTCAGCTGACTTGGAAGGTAGAAGCCCCTGCAACTAAAGCACTGGTTGCGGTTGATTGGAATCACGCGAGTCAGGAAACAGGAAATTTTAAGGTAATGTTTGAAACATCATGACGTCAATATTGGTATGCGATATTGTTATCGAAAAATGTCTTTTAAAACATTTAGGTCTCCCCTCTGCCATGCCATGAAGTGACGTCTACAACCGGGATCGATTTTAAGGGTACCGGAAGACGGCATTGAAACTTTATTATACTTGGGGGTTAATCATTCCTCAGAGATTGCTCTAAAAGAGCAGCATGAACACGAAGTGGTCTTGAAGACGTGTTCCTCAGAGTGTTGCTCAGAGTGTCATTCGTCAGATGCGTTTCTTTAATTTGTTCAACATTCATCCGATGCTGGATTCTTCCTACGTTTGCCTCGTGTCAACCGGCAAAATGAATATTTATTGAGCTTTAATTTTTTTTACATTTGCTTGCTTGTTCTTGAGTTTTTTTCCTCGTTGTCACGCGGTTGAGTTAGAGATGCGACCTTTAAACTCAGTCCTTACCTAATTGTTACTTAGTCTAGCCATATCCAGTCCGTGTGAGACAGTTCTTAGTGAAAGGGATGAAAAATGGCGGTGGATAAAGATTGGTGTCGTTTGTTTTCGATATTTTCAGTTTGACGCATGGATTTTACGTTGCTCTGCGTCTGTCAGTAATAGGTCATGGATTAACTCAAAATGTGGTAAGAAGGAAAAATTGCCTCAAGAGGCCCAGCCAACGTTATGTCATCTTTTGACGTTATCTGTGAACTTTTACTTTACAGACCCACGGAAACGCGAGATATTTTTGTTCTTTAGGATAAAGAAGACAACTGTTGTAAAATGGTGACGTCAGTTATGTGAGTTATGAGATCGAGTTACATTATAATTGCCAAATGCCGCGTAAATACTGGGGCGGATCCAAGGGGGGTTCGGGTGGTTCGGTCGAACCCCCTAAATTTTCCCTCAAATTGCTGGAAATCATGTTTCCGAAGACCCAATTTTCAAAATCTCCCGGGGGAGCATGCCCTCGGACAATTCTCCGAACCCCCCTTAACTTAATCCTGGATCCGCCCCTGAAATAATTATCATATAGGTACAGAAATGTTTATAAGCAGCCTAGAAGCTGAAAAAAAAAAAGACAGATTTTTTTTAGCGCCAAACACACTATGTTAAGTTTTTCCTTGCTTCAGTACGGTTGGCCAAAATCCGGGATCATACGTCTGTGAGGGAAAGTGATTGATGTTTATTATCTATTTTTTTCTCAGCTTAAAAATATATGTTATCATGAGTTCGTGTTAAAATTTCCAAATATCACCCAGCTACTAATCGTCGTTCCTAGGATAGTTACACATTAAATGCTGATAACCAGCGCAAAGACTAAAGGAAGAGGACACATTTTTACAGCGTCAAAATAGACTATGTATTGTATTTCCTTGTTTCCGTAAAGCTGGCCAGTTACAGGATCATACAGTCACCTGTGAGTAGGCTTTGGTAGATTGTGCTCGAAAAAAAAGCATATTATGCATATTATATGTTTTAGATATTATGCCAAAATTATGCTACTTTCTGAAAATTATGCTCTCTGTCACCTAAATTATGCTATTTATATTTTACACTGATTTTGAGGAAAATAAAGATCATCAGTGGCTTAACTCTATCAATTTTGACTTTAATGAACATTCAAATAGTCCACCTTCCAGTCTTACAGTCTTTAGCATCGCAAATACGCATGTGCGCACCTCGAAAAGCCAAATGATTAACAAATGATACAAATGATACGTTCTCTAGAGATTAAAGCTCTCGGTACGGCACTGGAAGTGCTTGAAGTGGTGGAAGTGGATGTACTCGAGGACGACGCCATCTTTGATCTGAGGCCTGAGGGGCCGAGCCGCCGTGCCATAAGCGTGGTGGCCTGAGTCTCAGTCTTATGCACATGGTGACCTCTGCCGCCTGCCGGACCATATTTGACCATGGGCCTTAGCACAGACCTCAATATTTTCCAAAAACAATACAAAAATAGAATACAAACTGAATTATTCTAGAGCTATGTTTTTTTTTTTTGTTTTCAACGCATAAAACCTCGGATTATGCCAGCAGTGCTAAACTGAAATAAAAGCTGAAAATAATGTTCCTTTTGCTGAATTATGCTTAAAATTATGCCAGAACAATCTACCAAAGCCTACCTGTGAGGGAGGAAAGTGGGTCGGGGGGGGGGTTTGCGCAGTGTCGAAACCATCTCTAGTGCCCGGGTTATTAGGAGCTCATGTATTACATAATTATCTGCTCCCTTCACAAAGAAGCTACGGCTTTGGGAACCCTCCCCCCACACCCCCCCCCTGCCCTCACTATCCTCATTAAGAATGACGCTCTGCCCGGATGCACTAAGAATTATAATCATGTCAACAAAAACTTGGCAAAAAACTTAGGCAGATACTTTTAACGAGGCTGAAAGAGTACCTTCCAAATGATGTAAATACATTTAGAAACTTAGAAATTGTTAAGCCAACTCGGAATCTGTTTAACATCGCTATTCAACCAATGGAAATGAAACCTAAAACATTATTATACACATTCCATGGTAGTTTTGTCAAGATTGTTGTCATACAAATTTGCATGTTCTACCCTTTGCTCTGACATGTCGACACATCAAGGGGCTGATATCGCCATTTATCGCTGTATAATTATGCGTCTCTCTGATTGGATAAAATTGGACCTTAGCATGTTAATGGTCATATAAAAAGGTGGTCATGGGATTGATTAACAAGGAAAAATTCGAGAGCGGTTAAGAAGGGGGAAAATCTACGAGGATTGCTTGTGACGAACAAAATCGGAAAGGTTGTAATAAGAACCATGACCTTACTCTCGAAATTTCCGGCTTTCTGGGAAAATAAAGGATTCGTGACTAACGAGAATGGAAAAGGTAGAAATAATGGTTTCCATTGGTTACTTGTATCAGGTAGAAAAGTGACATGGAAGCAGCTGTTTGTTTGCGGCCATCTCGTGACTCGTGACTTTTCCGTTCATGTGATTTTCTCAGAAAAAACTAGTCACAACGGGAGCGAGTAACATGGCTGATGTAGCGAGAATTCTGCTTCTTTCTGTGTCGATTTGGCTGGTACAAAGTGTTCGAGGTAAGTTTATGTAGGTAACAAGAACTCTAAAAAACTATGGTATTGTAGTGGGTACAGTTATTGATAAAAAATTCCTGAGAAATTTGTCAGATAAAACTAAGATGTTGATTATAATTTCAAATTACCAAAATCACAAGGTATAATTACACGCCCGTCTAACGCCGCCGGTAGAGACCCTTCAACACCGTTTATGGAAAAAAATTAGTAAAACCCCTGAAGATGGAGTCTGCGTAGAAAACTAAGTCTTCAACAAAGGTATCAATATTGTTTCGTTATCATATACTCAAGCAGTTCTAATAAGTATTAGAACATAGCTAGCAGAGTCGCGCAATTTAATTCATTATACGTGAGCGTGCTCAAAATCCCGATAGTGCACGCTGATAACGTCAGCAAATCCGACTTCGCCAGAACTTTTTTTTTCGCGCGAGCGGCCATTGTTAGTGCGGGGAAAAATAATATACTTCGCGACAATAATGGATACAAACAAAAACTCGGCCTATTAGTCCGAAAACGAAGACAATGTTTCGACCTTTTCCCTTGGGCTAGAGCTCTTAAATGAGGCAGAAAGAGAGAAAAACAAAGGAAAAGGAGACTCGGAAACAGCGCCGTCACGATTCGCTTCAACTGATATTGTTGTCCGTTTTTCGCGTCGGATTTGATGCACAATTCCACCGGCTATGTTCTAAAACAATTGGTTCATGCTTTCAGCTGTGCACTATCGAGTTATGGAGCACGTGGGAAGTTTGGAGAGCACTCAAGAGGCTAGAGTTTCCCTCGGCTATCGCCTCGGGCAACTCTTACGCTTCTTTCGTGCTCTCCAAACTTCCCGCGTGCTCCATAACTCGATAGTGCACGCTAAAGCATGAACCAATTGTTAAATAAAAATTGTGCGCAATCGTAAAATCTGTGACCTTTTTTCCATTAGAAACATATGTTAAAAAAAACCAATTTTTCCAGGTTTTCGTGACCAAGAGGAAAAAAATATTTGTTAGATTTTACCCAACGAGCGTTGAAATAATCCATCATTAGAAAAATTAAGCGTGACTGAGCTTGACAGCAAACATTATATATCAGATGACTGCAACGGAAAGAATTAAACGATTAGCCGTAAAATGGCTAAAATTTTAATCAAAAGCCGTGGAAGCCATCACCCCATTGAGACCCTCTTCGCCACCTTTTAATAACGTTTGGTCAGAGTGGATGTCTTTTAAGAGCAATATTATGAGAGATAAGAAAGATATGGCACCCAAAGCCGTGATAAACGCATTTGGTGCGACATATTATCTCGGGAAAGGTCATGCCCTCCTCCTTCCCAAGCACCATAAAAACCTGTGTAAAACGTACTTTTTGAGACTCACCAGGGTTTGTCCATCCCTTTTCTTCAACCTTTTACTCTCAAACTTGCCATCGGCCGCATTAGATTGCCGTATGTTCTTTCCAGTAGCCTCGTTGAATAAACATGTCACAAATTAAAATAAGAAAAATCTGTGAAAGGAAGTATTTTTTCACCTAGATCAAGGGTTCATTTTCTCTAATCTTTCAGGTGCGAATGACGTTGAAATCGTCGAGCCTCGACCAAAAAGCGTCTATGCTTTTGAGTTTGACTCAGCCAACGTAACATGTGTCGCTTTGAGTTCCTCTGGTACAAATGAGACTCTGAACATCAGGTTTATGAGAAGAGACGATTTTTTTGACCTTCATGAACTAAAAGAAGATAAGAATGTGTTCTTCAAGAGCCAAATTCAACAAGAAGGTGGGTAAGGTGACAGTTTTCTTGTTTCATAGTCAAGAATCTGTGTCCCCTTCTGATGGACGACGCGATGAACTTAATGTTAGTACGCTGGACTCTGAAATAATGGAGGTTAGAGTCTTTTCTGTGTAATCATATCTATGACAAACTGATTACGCGCGCCTGATTGGCTGAAAACGAGGGCATTTCAACGGTAAGTTTCGCCAAAAATTTACGCGCGTCTTAGTGGCTGAAAACGAGTGCATTTCATATGCAATGAAAACGAAAAAATTACGCGCGTCTGATTGCCTGAAAACGAGTGTATTTTACATGTAAAACGGGTGCAAAATTGAAACACGAGTGCAAATTACAGATATATAGCACGCACGCGCTGTCAAAATTTCGTCTGTCTTAACGATCTTTTAAATGTTTCAAAGACTACGAATTGCACTCGCTCTACGGGCTCGTGCGATTTTGTTGTCTTTGACTTTGCTGTCTCGCGCTTATAAACACCAAACTGCACTCGAAATCGTGTCATTACCTATACTTATTGGTTACCTGGGCAAAATACCTTGATAGCTTTATTTTTCCCCAATCCTCACCCCACTTCTCATGAACTTCTTCCGGGAGTGTATATTGGTTCCGCCGGGCTAATAGCTCATGCGATGGGTGAGTGGAAAAAATGCTTGCTGCTTGATGCTACGGAAAGCAGAATATCGAACAAGCCCTAGCAATGGAGTAACTTGTCAAATATTGCATTAATTTCGAAAAAACCGGAAGAAAAGATGGCGGGGCAGCGGGGTCGCTCTTTCCGGGCGGGAAGACAACGAAATGTTGGCGGGGAGGAGGATGAAACATTTTTTCTTACGGGTTGGGAAAAGAAAAATTGTTAATGATATGCGGTTTAAGGCCCTGTCTCATAAAATGAAAGAAAAACTGTGGCAAATTTTGACGTTTTGAATATTTTGTTTGCAGGTGAAAACAAAAAGCTTTTTCGCACCATGGTGATCAAAAATTTAACACGAAAATACGACAGTTCGTACGGTAACCAAGGAGGTTACGAGTGCCATGCGTTTGCAGGAAACAGATCAGTCGATCAGTTTGCCTTCAATGTCTACGCAATCGAAAGTATGTGTTGTGCGCCTGCAATATCATTGTACAACTTAGAAAATTCATTCATTGATGTCATTCTGCTGTCTATCACGGTGGGAGAGATCTATTAACCGTTTTTTTTTTACATTTCGTTTCCATAAATTCATTGCCCCTTTAGATATTTTTAGCCTGCAAATTCGAGGGTGGGGAGAGCAGGAAACTTGATTACGCCCAAATCAACTACTCCTTCTTGCTTCCCTCAAGCGAACAGTTCATGATCTGTTGCTTCCCCTGAATGTCAGTTTCACGCACCAGTCGAAGGAAATTGCTGACATGTCTTCCAATGGTAAGATATTCCAAATAAGGAGTCAACTGTTATTGCGTTCCTAGAGAGCGAAGTTCCTAAAGTCACGGTCACACCGCACGTGCAAGTCCTGAAGAACGATGAGGACCTCACGCTCTTTTGTAACTTAACCAATAGAGGAAGCGATGGAACCGACCTGGAAAACATGTTTTGGTTTAAAGATGGTGTGTTGTTAAACAGTATTCCGATCGGAGAGTCAGAAAAAGTTACTCTTGAGCTCTCACTAAAGATTGGAAGTGTGGGTGTTAAAGATGGAGGAATTTACTCGTGTCTTCTGGGAGTAAAATTGAGAAGAGTTCTGGAACACAATGTGTCGGATGACGCTTTGATTCGCAGTAAGTGTTTTCTAATGTCACAAGCTTAATAAGGTAGACTTCTCGGATCCTTCATGGTGACTTAACTGAAATTCTCAATTATTAATTGATCGCTTTTGTAATACAATTTTACGTTTGTTTCTTCGCCTCCCGGTTAGCTCAATTGGTTAGAGCGCCGGATTGTGTTGTGCGGGAGGTCGACGGTTCGAGCCCCGGCCGGACCAATACTCATGGTCTTAATTAAAATAACTTAGGAGAATTTGTGAAGGTGTAGTCTGATCGTCCGGGTGAGTGTTGTCCAGGACTATTGTCGGTGGTGGTGACTGACGTTTCGACAACCTGTGCGGAAGTCATCATCAGAGTCAAGTGAATGATTGTTGTCAGTAGAATGTTCTTATTCCAGTTCGTGTGAAATGATCGGTTGGTTTTGCCGAGATGTTATTGGCTGTAAGACTCAAGTGACGTAAGTCGGTCGTGATTGGTCTGTTTCGATCTGTCGGTAAAGTTAGGTTGTTCTTTTTCGGTCGTTTGTGATGTTTATGTCGTGAATGAGTCGTTTGTATGCAGCGGGTAGTTGTTGACATCTGTTTAGGGGAGTCTGTTCTAAGTTAGTAAACCAGCTTTCCAGAGTCAGTCGTTGAAAATAGTCAGTGCTGTAGGTTAGGCATTGCGCAGAGTCACAGTCAATGTTGTGGTTGGTAAGGCGATGGTGTTCAGCAATGTGACTGCTGACATCACCTTTTCCTCGTCGCCCGTCTGTGTTCAATCAGTCTTGTTGTGAGGTTTCTGCCAGTCTCACCGATGTAGGAGGCTTGGCAGTCGGAACAATTGATCTTATAAATCGTTCCCTGTCTGTTCCTCGGTTCGTCTTTGTCTTTAACGTTGGTTAGTAACTGACGTAGTGTGGTGATAGGTTTGTGGGCGACGCGGATATTGAAGGGTAGTAAGATGCGCGAGATGTTTTCAGACATGCTGAAAACATCTTACTACCCTTCAATATCCGCGTCGCCCACATCGATCACTTTATTTCCTGGCGCATTCTCTCATCGCACTCACCGTATAACAGCTCAACTAAAAGATGTAACCTCTGCCTCAAAGAAAAATTCCTAATCATCTGCCGGCCCGAACTATCAACACTAAACAAACGTAATGAACTCGTGTCTTCATGCCGCCACAGAAGCAAAGCCCTCCTACGCAACAACTAAACTGTCAATTTCGCGCTGCATAAATTAGACTAGTTAGATCATGCAAATTATATTGTATATAAGCAATGGTAAAGTTTATTCTCATTAAATCCCCTGATGAGTGGGCGACCACGAAACAGGCTTGTAGGGATGAACTTGTAGTTTACTTGTCTTTCCTCCCACAATATATCCATCTATCTCTACATATATATGTATTTATACTTAAATAGAATAAATGTTTAAAAGAAAATTTGCCATGAGCGGGATTTGAACCCACGTCCCCCTGTTACTAGTCAGGTGTGATGACCACTACACTATCAGGACAACCATGCTGGCAACACGGCAATCGAAGATGTGAGTTACGTGATCGGAGACGTGGTCTCCCGGGAAACTTAATTTTCAAGGTGACCGGGTAGGGGAAGCCTATAACCCCACCTGAAACCCAACTAAGGATCTATTAAAGATACACGACCGAAGTCAACTTAGCGGATGACAAAGGAGGATCCAATTACGGATAGGCTCGTGATTTGTAAGCCTCTCTGGTTTTTTCTCTACATCCCACGTGGCTTTATCACGTTATAGAGCCCGAAAACGTGTTCTATTGCTTAAATCTGTTTACTGTTCACGTAATTATGGTTCAAATCTCTCAGAAATGAAATCTTATTTCTCAAATTTTCAGTTGCGACCTGGTTTCCAGGAAAGCATGCTAAGACAAATATGCACAATGTTGAGCAGAAGTCATTCAAAGGTGATAACATGTCTTTTGAGTGTGCAGCCAAAGGCTTTCCTCTAGAGATCGAATGGAAGCTGAAGAAGAAAAACGAGGACACCGTGCAAGCCTGTATAAGTAAGTCTTTCAATTTTAATTCCATCAGTTTTCTTGTTTTTCTTTCTGCGAGCATTGATCAAAGATCAAAACATGATTTTAAAGCTGAATGAAGTTGGAAGTCTGTCAAATTTTAATGCGAGAATCGAGAGAGAGGCTCCCAAGATGTCAAGAAGGGAAAACTTTTTAAAACTTTAACTGTAATTTAATTGGGGCATATTTAACCTCCGACAAATCTCTTTCAGTTATCAACCGTTACATTCAGTGATAAAAAAGGTTTTTAAATCTAAAATCAGTTTAATGAACCGCTTCTTTCTTTTTTTACCATCCTTCATCTTAATTCCCCACAATTTCTGATAACAGATTGTAAACATTTCATATTCTTTTGTTTCTGATCAGTTTTTCTTTTCGTTTTGAAGATTATGTGTTAACAATCAGAACTAGCCCTCATTTAGGCCTCCAGTATTTGAAGACATTATTTGTTTATCTCAGAGTAACTAATAGTTATAAAATCCGCCATAACTATGATATATGTAACCTACGCATCCTTCTCCCTCTCCATTGTTTCGTACCCATGCCCTCCCCAGTTACATGAATAAAGACTGAAAGTTCTAAAGAAACTGTGGTGCTGCGTCGGTGGGGGTAATAAGGTAATTGGTTATATCAGCTAAGATGAAATTTTAAATTGGCCACCGTAACGAATAAAAAACCGAGCTGACGTTTCGAGTATTAGCCCTTCGTCAGAGCGAATGACCAAGGGCTACCGCTCGAAACGTCAGCTTTTTTATTCGTTACGGTGGCCAATTTACTATTTCAACTTAGTTGATATAACCAATTACCTCCACAGTTACGGTTACACGGTAGGATCTGGGATCAAGATTACCCTCTCTCTTGAATGAATGAATGAATGAATGAATGAATGAATGAATGAATGAATGAATGACTAGTTTATTAAACTCTCTGTCAGTAAAGGACCTGAATTATCGAGTGTATTTTACAATCTTAAGGCAACTATTCTCTAAAACTGAAAATTTACGACTATAACAATGATAATAACAACTGAATCATTTAAAAGATTTAAATGTAAAAAAGTCCTCCGTTCTCTTTGTCATACATATCTGAATGTTTCGGAAGAGAGAGTACAGTTGTAATTAGGTGCGTGCAGGAGTGAGCTGGGGAGCAGATGGGTGCAGGAGTGGGCTGGGGAGCAGATGGATGCAGGAGTGGGCTGGGGAGCAGATGGGTGCAGGAGTGGACTGGGGAGCAGATGGGTGCAGGAGTGGGCTGGGGAGCAGATGGGTGCAGCGGGTGGCTGGGGGACTTCATTTTTGCCATGTATTTATAGCACAGGTCTACTCCTCTGTCATCTAGTCTATCTAATTTACCCGCGCTGTAAGGCATAAGCATATGACTCAGCCTTGGGGTAAATTATATTAAGCGCCCTTTTTTGGACTCGCTCTATGGATTCGGACAGATAGGCAGGAATATCCTGCCAGACAGGTACAGCATACTCTAAAACTGGCCGGACGGTGCTAATATATCTTCAGGATGTTAGATTGACACACCCTGGCTCTGTGCAGTACTCTAAGGGAGTATAACCTCTTACAAGCTTTCTTAATAATGTAATCAACATGACAGTTCCACTTCAGGTCACTGTCTATAACATCCTCGGAGACCCAGGGGCTAAGTGGATTTCAAGTTAGGGCATGAAGAGCCCCTGGGGACATTGTCTTACAAGACTAGTTCCAAACGGTCGCAGTCGTTCTGCCATCTGATTGGTGCCAGAAAATCTTTGTGTTTTTCTGCCCAATCAGAGTGAAGTGTGCTTTAGAGTCCTTTCGTGTGTTTTAACACGGCCATATACTAGTAGCCCAGTTGCTCGCCATGTTTATTAGGACCGTGCGACAGAGATTTGCTTGAGGTGAAAAGTTTCAGTCTCGGCACACAACGTAAGAGAAATCGATCAGATTGTCCGCGAAAATCTTACCGGAAATTATACTGAATACTTTCGCAGGTATCACTAGAGAACGTGTTGCGAGGCTTGTATACCACACGATGGTTGCAGTCAATTGATATGTCGCTTTAAACGTTAAACTAGATTTAAGCTTAAATCTTTCTAGATTTTTTGCATAATTTGCTGTGAACTTTGCCAATCCCGTGAAGTTATTTCGTCGCACGGGCCACGCAGGTATGTCGAGCAACTGGCTCTTTCGCCTACGTAGCTTTCTGCTTTCTCTACCCGCCAAAATCTAATCTGAGTAGTAAAGTCGTTCACAATACGGCCAAGGTTGCAGAGAACGTTAAGTTCGTGGACGACCTCTAGCAACTACTAAGAGAAAGCTTAGCTGTGTTTCCGGTTAGCTAATTAAAATCTGAACAAAAACTTATGAACGAGAACATCGTGGGAAGGAGAGATGTTTTCGGGCAGTTACCGAAGGGGTTTGGAAAGAGCTTAATCTTTCGACTGCTATCTAGTGTTGAAATTCTTGAGCTAGGTAGGCCACGGATTCTCTTCTATTCCCTTGGTCATTGTCATTTCACCTCAGTCTGTCGAATTTTGAAGACCAAGTTAAATACCTTTGATCATTGGGAATCGATCCGATGCTGTTTTCAGTGGGAAAAACAAAACCAAAGACCAAGAAATATTGGATGGAAAGGGCGGGTTTGCTTTATTGCAAATGTCAACTTAGTAGTACAGGGTCATCTACCCACATCTAATAAGCAAATGTTTCCACGCTTAGCTTTTCTTTTTTTATCGAGCGAAGATGAGATTAGATTTTGACATGCACAGAAAGTTGCGCAAGTACCAGTTGCTCGACATACCTGCGTGGCCCGTGCGACGAAATAACTTCACGGGATTGGCAAAGTTTCAGTCAAAGCAAATTATGCAAAAAATCTAGAAAGATTTAAGCTTAAATCTCGTTTATCGTTTAAAGCGAAATATCAATGCTTGCAACCATCGTGTGGTATACAAACCTCGCAAACTTTAAAACACGTTATCTGGTGATACCTGCGAAAGTATTCAGTATAATTTCCGGTAAGATTTTCGCGGACAATCTGATCGATTTCTCTTACGTTGTGTGCCGAGACTAAAACTTTTCACTTCAAGCAAATCTCAGTCGCACGGTCCAAACAAACGTAGCGAGCAACTGGGCTACTGGTATATGTCCGTGTTAAAACACACGAAAGGACTCTAAAGCACACTTCACTCTGATTGGGCAGAAAAACACAAAGATTTTCTGGCACCAATCAGATGGCAGAACGACTGCGACCGTTTGGAACTAGTCTTGTAAGACAATGTCCCCAGGGGCTCTTCATGCCCTAACTTGAAATCCACTCAGCCCCTGGGTCTCCGAGGATGTGTCTATAATAACTCCTAAGATCTTATAGGTACTGACACACTGGATGGCGTTGTCGCCAATTAATATAGGGTTAATGAGACAATTAGAGTTGCGTAGAAAATTAATATGCATTTCTTTTCTTATGCATTCCTTTAATTATTCTCTTCAGATCCTGACGATCGCGCTGGTTAGATTCTTTAATTAATTGTCCACTTTCCCTCTTATTGAACACCGGCTACGCCAGCTGTGACAGATAATAATCTTAATTCCTTCTATTGCTATTGCCGCTATTCCAGGTAATCAGCTATCAAATGTCTCAACTGCCATCTCTTCCCCTAACTGCCAAAGTCAAACCCCGACTCTGAACCCACCCCCACCCCCACCCCCACCCCCATCCCCACCCCCACCCCCACCCCCATCCCCACCCCCACCCCCACCCCCATCCCCCCCGTCATCCCTTGAAGACCCTCAACCAGTTCATGGAAATGCCTGCTACTCCAGGGCCTGCTACTATAAATCGCAATAATCTTTATTTTTATCAGAAGTGCATTACCTAGATAATGGGCACCTGCTTTTATGTATTTTTTTTTTTTTTTTTTCATTTTTGCACATGTACCATTGCCTAATCTGTCTGAAAATACCTTTAGAAAATAATAACATTGTATTGTACACTTTGTTAGATGGCACGACAGATGAACGCTACAAAATTCAACGTCGTACTACTCACGACCCCTATGTTCTCACCATATCTGACGTGCAGTACTCTGATCGCGGATTTTACTACTGTTGTCTTCCCTCAAACTGCTCTGATAATGTCAAGGATAACTGTCAACGATTCGTCCTCCGCGTCAGAGGTAAATTAATTCGTTTTTCACAATAATGAACTTACTTCTGTCTTAAAAGTAATTTTCAATTTAGTGTACAAAATTATTCGAGATTGCTTTGGTTTTGGTTTACGTCGCGATGTGATTTGTCCAAAAATCTCGCGCCACTTACTCGACAACAGATTCAGGAGTTCTGGCCATTTGCTGAATGACGGGACAAATAATTTCGGTAAAGTAGAAAAAAAGTCGTTGAAAGCATGTTGTTGTGTTTGGTTTGGCAGATCCTCTTGGTGCGTTGTGGCCAGCTATTGGGATCCTGATTGAAGCCATTGTTCTCTTTGCGATCATCTTCTTTGCTGGGAGAAGAGAGAAGAAGAAAGAGAAACACTTTAAAAGGAACTAACGTCGACATGGGAATCATATCATCCCTTCCAACGCATGACAGTGAGACAGATAAGAACATCATTCCACGCTAGAAAAATAAGTGGAACTCAGAAGAGCGAAGCTGTTCTCAGAAAAGACATAAAACGAAATGCTCGCCAACATAGAAAAGAAAAATAAGAGCGTGGTACCCGATAAAGAATTAGATATTACTTGAGACGCATGAGAAAAATTTTAATGATAATATGTACAATAATAATATAATTTATTAAATATATATTGCGCAAATATCAATAGATCTCGGATCAAAGTTTTTAGAAATTTCTTCTCCAGTGTATTTTGGAATACCTCCCATATCGCTAGACTATTTTGCAATCGATGCTAGTCTTTTTTAGTGTTAATTCTTTTAGAAATATTTCACTTGCGGTGGTTGGTGGTCGAAGATAACCTCATATTTATAATTCGGATAAACCGCGCTTATGAAATAAGCCATCTTTTTTTTTATTGAAACGCAGAGGTGATGGTCACTGGTCACATCGTTTGTAAAATACTGCTTATCAATAAATTGGTGAAGATAATAATTTAGACCCTAAAAATAATCATTCTTAAAGGACTATACGGAGAGCCCTTGAATGGTTATTTATTACAGATGACAATACACTCCCGCACAGGCCTGTTGCGTCAAACAGCCTCAATTTCAAGTCTGTCAGGAGTTTCACCTGGGGCCGAGTTTATCGAAAAGTTTACAGATAAATTTAGGTGCGGCGAACAGTATGGCCGTATTAGAAAAAATTATTCCTCTGTTTCTCACTATTTTTGCAACAGTGAAGGCTCAAGGTAAGGGTGAATGTGTATTAAGAACCCTATAATCATTTACTGGTAGCTACGAAAGAACTTTACTTGTCATGCGAGAGCTTCCGAAACAAATCTCATTGTGCAAATGAAACTTGAGAGCAAAGCGTCAAAAACATGCCGGTTTACTAAATGAGTTCGTGAAGTTAAATTAGTGCATTCACCTTACCGTCGGTTCAAACCTTTGAAGAGAACCGAAGCTTTCGCATAGATGAATTGCGATCTCATAATAAGCATTGTTTTTTCATTTTCTTCTAAGCTTTGTGAGCGTTTAACTGTCGTAATGTACGAATAAATTTCGATCTCTCGATGCAAATTACGAGCTTTCTCTGGCAAAAAAACCACGTGTGTGTGGTTAAAAATGAAAGGCGGTGTCTTGAATCTTCGATGTTGATTTTGAAATTTGCAATCAGAACTTGTCAATAATTCTGGAATAATCTCAAATTTAGGGTGAACTGATCGAAAAATCTTAAAGCGTGACTGAGTGCTAACACCACATACGCAATTGTGTTTGTTCTACAAAATATAGCTTGTTGGCCTTTAGATCGTATACATAAATTTGGAAATGAAAGATGTTTGACGTCGAATTTGTGAAATTAGACAGTGTTTTTATGCGATAGGAATTTTTACGGCGTTACATAAACTTTAAGATATACTATTTGAAAATCACATTTTTTCGCTGAGCTGGAATTCTGAGATTGCAATATTTTTTGTTAAAGCTTTGCTATAGTCTAGCTCAAACTTTTCATCTCGTGATGGATTAAAATACATGGTTGCGATGTGGCAGGGACGATTTTAAAAAACTTTGTTATTAAAAATGATACAACTTGCGATCTTTTTGGATTTGTGTTTGGGCAGTTACTAAATAACAACACCCTATAACAGAATGATCTAGACATTTTTAGGCGCGTTATCCGAACTTGAACAACATATGTTAAAAAGCGTTGTGAATTATTTAGATTGATCTACTTGTGCACTTTGGCTTACAATTTTTTATGCATGATTAAGAGATAGCATAGGTCTAGGTGGTTTTCAACAAATGCTGGTGGACGAACAAAAGAAGCTAATGAGATATCTATTGTTTACGTCCGCGCACATGGCGGCCAGGGCGACCATGGCCGCCACGTTGGCGGCCATGGTCGCCAATAATTTAGACCCTAAAAATAATCATTCTTAAAGGACTATACGGAGAGCCCTTGAATGGTTATTTATTACAGATGACAATACACTCCCGCACAGGCCTGTTGCGTCAAACAGCCTCAATTTCAAGTCTGTCAGGAGTTTCACCTGGGGCCGAGTTTATCGAAAAGTTTACAGATAAATTTAGGTGCGGCGAACAGTATGGCCGTATTAGAAAAAATTATTCCTCTGTTTCTCACTATTTTTGCAACAGTGAAGGCTCAAGGTAAGGGTGAATGTGTATTAAGAACCCTATAATCATTTACTGGTAGCTACGAAAGAACTTTACTTGTCATGCGAGAGCTTCCGAAACAAATCTCATTGTGCAAATGAAACTTGAGAGCAAAGCGTCAAAAACATGCCGGTTTACTAAATGAGTTCGTGAAGTTAAATTAGTGCATTCACCTTACCGTCGGTTCAAACCTTTGAAGAGAACCGAAGCTTTCGCATAGATGAATTGCGATCTCATAATTGCGATCTCATAATAAGACATTTTTGGGCGCGTTATCCGAACTTGAACAACATATGTTAAAAAGCGGTGTGAATTATTTAGATTGATCTACTTGTGCACTTTGGCTTACAATTTTTTATGCATGATTAAGAGATAGCATAGGTCTAGGTGGTTTTCAACCAATCTCTAGAGACAGATAACAATGGTGAAAGGAACAAATGCTGGTGGACGAACAAAAGAAGCTAATGAGATATCTATTGTTTACGTCCGCCAACATGGCGGCCATGGCGACCATGGCGTAACGTGCAAACCACCTATAGTTACATTGTACGTTACAGCTTCGTAAGGTAAAGTATGGGCAAAATCCATTACAGCTTCAAATTAACATCTGACCCCCCCATAAAGAAAAGCACACCGGTTTCTCATTTCTAGCCCTCTTTTCCCCATCCCTATAGCCTTTTGAGTAATGCCAGTTTGGATCTCTTTAAATTTCCTGCAGTGTATGGCATTTTCTGGAGGAGGTGCCTAGGAGATTAGATACAAGTATACATGTATGTGCAATTCCTGCAGTTTAATAGATGTACTCTAAAAAACTATGGTATTGTAGTGGGTACAGTTATTGATAAAAAATTCCTGAGAAATTTGTCAGATAAAACTAAGATGTTGATTATAATTTCAAATTACCAAAATCACAAGGTACAATTACACGCCCGTCTAACGCCGCCGGTAGAGACCCTTCAACACCGTTTATGGAAAAAAATTAGTAAAACCCCTGAAGATGGAGTCTGCGTAGAAAACTAAGTCTTCAGCAAAGGTATCAATATTGTTTCGTTATCA
>NC_142522.1:37038451-37075951 GCF_964205215.1 Stylophora pistillata
TTTCCGGGCAGGAAGACAACGAAATGTTGGCGGGGAGGAGGATGAAACATTTTTTCTTATGGGTTGGGAAAAGAAAAATTGTTAATGATATGCGGTTTAAGGCCCTGTCTCATAAAATGAAAGAAAAACTGTGGCAAATTTTGACGTTTTGAATATTTTGTTTGCAGGTGAAAACAAAAAGCTTTTTCGCACCATGGTGATCAAAAATTTAACACGAAAATACGACAGTTCGTACGGTAACCAAGGAGGTTACGAGTGCCATGCGTTTGCAGGAAACAGATCAGTCGATCAGTTTGCCTTCAATGTCTACGCAATCGAAAGTATGTGTTGTGCGCCTGCAATATCATTGTACAACTTAGAAAATTCATTCATTGATGTCATTCTGCTGTCTATCACGGTGGGAGAGATCTATTAACCGTTTTTTTTTTTACATTTCGTTTCCATAAATTCATTGCCCCTTTAGATATTTTTAGCCTGCAAATTCGAGGGTGGGGAGAGCAGGAAACTTGATTACGCCCAAATCAACTACTCCTTCTTGCTTCCCTCAAGCGAACAGTTCATGATCTGTTGCTTCCCCTGAATGTTAGTTTCACGCACCAGTCGAAGGAAATTGCTGACATGTCTTCCAATGGTAAGATATTCCAAATAAGGAGTCAACTGTTATTGCGTTCCTAGAGAGCGAAGTTCCTAAAGTCACGGTCACACCGCACGTGCAAGTCCTGAAAAACGATGAGGACCTCACGCTCTTTTGCAACTTAACCAATAGAGGAAGCGATGGAACCGACCTGGAAAACATGTTTTGGTTTAAAGATGGTGTGTTGTTAAACAGTATTCCGATCGGAGAGTCAGAAAAAGTTACTCTTGAGCTCTCACTAAAGATTGGAAGTGTGGGTGTTAAAGATGGAGGAATTTACTCGTGTCTTCTGGGAGTAAAATTGAGAAGAGTTCTGGAACACAATGTGTCGGATGACGCTTTGATTCGCAGTAAGTGTTTTCTAATGTCACAAGCTTAATAAGGTAGACTTCTCGGATCCTTCATGGTGACTTAACTGAAATTCTCAATTATTAATTGATCGCTTTTGTAATACAATTTTACGTTTGTTTCTTCGCCTCCCGGTTAGCTCAATTGGTTAGAGCGCCGGATTGTGTTGTGCGGGAGGTCGACGGTTCGAGCCCCGGCTGGACCAATACTCATGGTCTTAATTAAAATAACTTAGGAGAATTTGTGAAGGTGTAGTCTGATCGTCCGGGTGAGTGTTGTCCAGGACTATTGTCGGTGGTGGTGACTGACGTTTCGACAACCTGTGCGGAAGTCATCATCAGAGTCAAGTGAATGATTGTCAGTAGACAATCTATCCCCACACTACGTCACCACACTACGTCAGTTACTAACCAACGTTAAAGACAAAGACGAACCGAGGAACAGACAGGGAACGATTTATAAGATCAATTATTCCGACTGCCAAGCCTCCTACATCGGTGAGACTGGCAGAAACCTCACAACAAGACTGACTGAACACAGACGGGCGACGAGGAAAAGGTGATGTCAGCAATCACATTGCTGAACACCATCGCCTTACCAACCACAAAATTGACTGTGACTCTGCGCAATGCCTAACCTACAGCACTGACTATTTTCAACGACTGACTCTGGAAAGCTGGTTTACTAACTTAGAACAGACTCCCCTAAACAGATGTCAACAACTACCCGCCCCATACAAACGACTCATTCACGACATAAACATCACAAACGACCGAAAAAGAACGACCTAACTTTACCGACAGATCGAAACAGACCAATCACGACCGACTTACGTCACTTGAGTCTTACAGCCAATAACATCACGGCAAAACCAACCGATCATTTTACACGAACTGGAATAAGAACATTTTACTGACAACAATCATTCACTTGACTCTGATGATATTTCTGCATATTTACTTTCGTGTATAGTTTTTATTACAATTTAGTTAGTCATTATAAATTAGTTTTAATACTAAATTTTAGTATCGTAGGCCTTCACAGATGAAGAGCCACAGCTTTTTATGTGGATATACTGTGAATAAACTGTCATTACTATTATTATTATTATTATTATTATTATTATTATTATTATTATTATGACTTCCGCACAGGTTGTCGAAACGTCAGTCACCACCACCGACAACAGTCCTTCTCAGGACTACACTCACCCGGACGATCAGACTACACCTTCACATGTTACCCCCGGGTTCAAGCCATTTACTGCATTAGGAGAATTTGCTACCTTTCTATAATATCAAAAAATGGATAGATACTCTAGTCTTCTCGGATAAGGACAAATAAACCGTAGGCCCCGTCTCCGGCAGGGTTAGGGGTAGGAGACGTTAATTTCCCAAGCACGAGATTACTGTGTGGTGGATGTCCTTCCCTGGGCTGGGATAGGTGGGTGTTATGCAACGTAAGAATGGATTTGTTGATATATCTATCTATCTCTACATACATATGTATTTATACTTAAATAGAATAAATGTTTGAAAGAAAATTTGCCATGAGCGGGATTTGAACCCACGTCCCCCTGTTACTAGTCAGGTGTGATGACCACTACACTATCAGGACAACCATGCTGGCAACATGGCAATCGAAGATGTGATTTACGTGATCGGAGACGTGGTCTCCCGGGAAACTTAATTTTCAAGGTGACCGGGTAGGGGAAGCCTATAACCCCATCTGAAACCCAACTAAGGATCTATTAAAGAAACACGACCGAAGTCAACTTAGCGGATGACAAAGGAGGATCCAATTACGGATAGGCTCGTGATTTGTAAGCCTCTCTGGTTTTTTCTCCACATCCCACGTGGCTTTATCACGTTATAGAGCCCGGAAACGTGTTCTATTGCTTAAATCTGTTTACTGTTCACGTAATTATGGTTCAAATCTCTCAGAAATGAAATCTTATTTCTCAAATTTTCAGTTGCGACCTGGTTTCCAGGAAAGCATGCTAAGACAAATATGCACAATGTTGAGCAGAAGTCATTCAAAGGTGATAACATGTCTTTTGAGTGTGCAGCCAAAGGCTTTCCTCTAGAGATCGAATGGAAGCTGAAGAAGAAAAACGAGGACACCGTGCAAGCCTGTATAAGTAAGTCTTTTAATTTTAATTTCATCAGTTTTCTTGTTTTTCTTTCTGCGAGCATTGATCAAAGATCAAAACATGATTTTAAAGCTGAATGAAGTTGGAAGTCTGTCAAATTTTAATGCGAGAATCGAGAGAGAGGCTCCCAAGATGTCAAGAAGGGAAAACTTTTTAAAACTTTAACTGTAATTTAATTGGGGCATATTTAACCTCCGACAAATCTCTTTCAGTTATCAACCGTTACATTCAGTGATAAAAAAGGTTTTTAAATCTAAAATCAGTTTAATGAACCGCTTCTTTCTTTTTTTACCATCCTTCATCTTAATTCCCCACAATTTCTGATAACAGATTGTAAACATTTCATATTCTTTTGTTTCTGATCAGTTTTTCTTTTCGTTTTGAAGATTATGTGTTAACAATCAGAACTAGCCCTCATTTAGGCCTCCAGTATTTGAAGACATTATTTGTTTATCTCAGAGTAACTAATAGTTATAAAATCCGCCATAACTAACTATGATATATGTAACCTACGCATCCTTCTCCCTCTCCATTGTTTCGTACCCATGCCCTCCCCAGTTACATGAATAAAGACTGAAAGTTCTAAAGAAACTGTGGTGCTGCGTCGGTGGGGGTAATAAGGTAATTGGTTATATCAGCTAAGATGAAATTTTAAATTGGCCACCGTAACGAATAAAAAACCGAGCTGACGTTTCGAGTATTAGCCCTTCGTCAGAGCGAATGACCAAGGGCTACCGCTCGAAACGTCAGCTTTTTTATTCGTTACGGTGGCCAATTTACTATTTCAACTTAGTTGATATAACCAATTACCTCCACAGTTACGGTTACACGGTAGGATCTGGGATCAAGATTACCCTCTCTCTTGAATGAATGAATGAATGAATGAATGAATGAATGAATGAATGAATGAATGACTAGTTTATTAAACTCTCTGTCAGTAAAGGACCTGAATTATCGAGTGTATTTTACAATCTTAAGGCAACTATTCTCTAAAACTGAAAATTTACGACTATAACAATGATAATAACAACTGAATCATTTAAAAGATTTAAATGTAAAAAAGTCCTCCGTTCTCTTTGTCATACATATCTGAATGTTTCGGAAGAGAGAGTACTTTTGTGTTTTCTGCCTTAAGTTGTAATTAGGTGCGTGCAGGAGTGAGCTGGGGAGCAGATGGGTGCAGGAGTGGGCTGGGGAGCAGATGGATGCAGGAGTGGGCTGGGGAGCAGATGGGTGCAGGAGTGGACTGGGGAGCAGATGGGTGCAGGAGTGGGCTGGGGAGCAGATGGGTGCAGCGGGTGGCTGGGGGACTTCATTTTTGCCATGTATTTATAGCACAGGTCTACTCCTCTGTCATCTAGTCTATCTAATTTACCCGCGCTGTAAGGCATAAGCATATGACTCAGCCTTGGGGTAAATTATATTAAGCGCCCTTTTTTGGACTCGCTCTATGGATTCGGACAGATAGGCAGGAATATCCTGCCAGACAGGTACAGCATACTCTAAAACTGGCCGGACTGTGCTAATATATCTTCAGGATGTTAGATTGACACACCCTGGCTCTGCGCAGTACTCTAAGGGAGTATAACCTCTTACAAGCTTTCTTAATAATGTAATCAACATGACAGTTCCACTTCAGGTCACTGTCTATAATAACTCCTAAGATCTTATAGGTACTGACACACTGGATGGCGTTGTCGCCAATTAATATGGGGTTAATGAGACAATTAGAGTTGCGTAGAAAATTAATATGCATTTCTTTTCTTATGCATTCCTTTAATTATTCTCTTCAGATCCTGACGATCGCGCTGGTTAGATTCTTTAATTAATTGTCCACTTTCCCTCTTATTGAACACCGGCTACGCCAGCTGTGACAGATAATAATCTTAATTCCTTCTATTGCTATTGCCGCTATTCCAGGTAATCAGCTATCAAATGTCTCAACTGCCATCTCTTCCCCTAACTGCCAAAGTCAAACCCCGACTCTGAACCCACCCCCACCCCCACCCCATCCCCACCCCTCCCGTCTTCCCTTGAAGACCCTCAACCAGTTCATGGAAATGCCTGCTACTCCAGGGCCTGCTACTATAAATCGCAATAATCTTTATTTTTATCAGAAGTGCATTACCTAGATAATGGGCACCTGCTTTTATGTATTTTTTTTTTTTTTTTTTTTTTTTTTGCACATGTACCATTGCCTAATCTGTCTGAAAATACCTTTAGAAAATAATAACATTGTATTGTACACTTTGTTAGATGGCACGACAGATGAACGCTACAAAATTCAACGTCGTACTGCTCACGACCCCTATGTTCTCACCATATCTGACGTGCAGTACTCTGATCGCGGATTTTACTACTGTTGTCTTCCCTCAAACTGCTCTGATAATGTCAAGGATAACTGTCAACGATTCGTCCTCCGCGTCAGAGGTAAATTAATTCGTTTTTCACAATAATGAACTTACTTCCGTCTTAAAAGTAATTTTCAATTTAGTGTACAAAATTATTCGAGATTGCTTTGGTTTTGGTTTACGTCGCGATGTGATTTGTCCAAAAATCTCGCGCCACTTACTCGACAACAGATTCAGGAGTTCTGGCCATTTGCTGAATGACGGGACAAATAAATTCGGTAAAGTAGAAAAAAAGTCGTTGAAAGCATGTTGTTGTGTTTGGTTTGGCAGATCCTCTTGGTGCGTTGTGGCCAGCTATTGGGATCCTGATTGAAGCCATTGTTCTCTTTGCGATCATCTTCTTTGCTGGGAGAAGAGAGAAGAAGAAAGAGAAACACTTTAAAAGGAACTAACGTCGACATGGGAATCATATCATCCCTTCCAACGCATGACAGTGAGACAGATAAGAACATCATTCCACGCTAGAAAAATAAGTGGAACTCAGAAGAGCGAAGCTGTTCTCAGAAAAGACATAAAACGAAATGCTCGCCAACATAGAAAAGAAAAATAAGAGCGTGGTACCCGATAAAGAATTAGATATTACTTGAGACGCATGAGAAAATTTTTAATGATAATATGTACAATAATAATATAATTTATTAAATATATATTGCGCAAATATCAAGAGATCTCGGATCAAAGTTTTTAGAAATTTCTTCTCCAGTGTATTTTGGAATACCTCCCATATCGCTAGACTATTTTGCAATCGATGCTAGTCTTTTTTAGTGTTAATTCTTTTAGAAATATTTCACTTGCGGTGGTTGGTGGTCGAAGATAACCTCATATTTATAATTCGGATAAACCGCGCTTATGAAATAAGCCATCTTTTTTTTTTTTGAAACGAAGAGGTGATGGTCACTGGTCACATCGTTTGTAAAATACTGCTTATCAATAAATTGGTGAAAATAATAATTTAGACCCTAAAAATAATCACTCTTAAAGGACTATACGGAGAGCCCTTGAATGGTTATTTATTACAGATGACAATACACTCCCGCACAGGCCTGTTGCGTCAAACAGCCTCAATTTCAAGTCTGTCAGGCGTTTCACCTGGGGCCGAGTTTATCGAAAAGTTTACAGATAAATTTAGGTGCGGCGAACAGTATGGCCGTATTAGAAAAAATTATTCCTCTGTTTCTCACTATTTTTGCAACAGTGAAGGTTCAAGGTAAGGGTGAATGTGTATTAAGAACCCTATAATCATTTACTGGTTGCTACGAAAGAACTTTACTTGTCATGCGAGAGCTTCCGAAACAAATCTCATTGTGCAAATGAAACTTGAGAGCAAAGCGTCAAAAACATGCCGGTTTACTAAATGAGTTCGTGAAGTTAAATTAGTGCATTCACCTTACCGTCGGTTCAAACCTTTGAAGAGAACCGAAGCTTTCGCATAGATGAATTGCGATCTCATAATAAGCATTGTTTTTTCATTTTCTTCGAAGCTTTGTGATCGTTTAACTGTCGTAATGTACGAATAAATTTCGATCTCTCGATGCAAATTACGAGCTTTCTCTGGCAAAAAAACCACGGTTTTTTTTTTTTGTGTGTGTGTGTGGTTAAAAATGAAAGGCGGTGTCTTGAATCTTCGATGTTGATTTTGAAATTTGCAATCAGAACTTGTCAATAATTCTGGAATAATCTCAAATTTAGGGTGAACTGATCGAAAAATCTTAAAGCGTGACAGAGTGCTAACACCACATACGCAATTGTGTTTGTTCTACAAAATATGGCTTGTTGGCCTTTAGATCGTATACATAAATTTGGAAATGAAAGATGTTTGACGTCGAATTTGTGAAATTAGACAGTGTTTTTATGCGATAGGAATTTTTACGGCGTTACATAAACTTTAAGATATACTATTTGAAAATCACATTTTTTCGCTGAGCTGGAATTCTGAGATTGCAATATTTTTTGTTAAAGCTTTGCTATAGTCTAGCTCAAACTTTTCATCTCGTGATGGAGTAAAATACATGGTTGCAATGTGGCAGGGACGATTTTGAAAAACTTTGTTATTAAAAATGATACAAGTTGCGATGGTACTCATTTTGGATCTGTGTTTGGGCAGTTACTAAATAACAATACCCGATAACAGAATAATCTAGACATTTTTAGGCGCGTTATCCGAACTTGAACAACATGTGTTAAAAAGCGGTGTGAATTATTTAGATTGATCTACTTGTGCACTTTGGCTTACAATTTTTTAATATATGATTAAGAGATAGCATAGGTCTAGGTGGTTTGCAACCAATCTCTAGAGACAGATAACCATGGTGAAAGGAACAAATGCTGGTGGACGAACAAAAGAAGCTAATGAGATATCTATTGTTTACGTCCACCAACATGGCGGCCATGGCGGCATGTGCAAACCACCTATAGTTACATTGTACGTTACAGCTTCGTAAGGTAAAGTATGGGCAAAATCCATTACAGCTTCAAATTAACATCTGGCCCCCCCATACAGAAAAGCACACCGGTTTCTCATTTCTAGCCCTCTTTTCCCCATCCTTATAGCCTTTTGAGTAATGCCAGTTTGGATCTCTTTAAATTTCCTGCAGTGTATGGCATTTTCTGGAGGAGGTGCCTAGGAGATTAGATACAAGTATACATGTATGTGCAATTCCTGCAGTTTAATAGATGTACGTGTGCAATTTTTTTTTTTTTTTTTTTTTTTCAGGGGAACCACCATTTGCAATTATAGAACCTTTCCCGGAGAACATCTACCCACTAGAGTACACCTCAGCAAATGTTACTTGCATTGCATTTGATGCATCTGGTAAACTTCAACCAGATAGAATAGAGTTTCATAGGAGAGATGATCTTAACCGATACAGAAAGTTAGAGGGGGATAGATTTTTGTTCACTAGCAGAAAAGAGGATATAAGTGAGTATATCTTTGTTTTACAAATCATCATCATCATCATCATCATCATAGTTTATTTAATAAAGCAGGTTGAGGGATAGGCAAGACATTACGACCTGATGTGGACCTGGCACCAGGAAAAAAACAAAACAAAACAAAACAAAGCAAAACAACCTCTGGATCCCAAAATTTACTCCCAAAGCAGGATTCTTAAAAATTTCATAAATGTTGCATCAAGTCAATACTGCAAACCTACAATTACAGGCTGTAAGATGTACAGTAGGTGGCCATGTGATTGTGAATTTCACAGAAAGGCAAGCATGATTTGGGAATTTATCAACAAGGCTGAGACATGATTTCCCTCCTGAATTATATGTGACCTGTGCATTTTATTTCTTTTAGTTCATCAAAACCTCAAGATTCCCCTGAAACCTTGCACATAGGAAGAGAGAATTGAAGTTTTCCTCTTTGGATACTTGATGTTTTAATTTTTCTTTAATTTGTGTATGGAATGAGATCAGAACCCCCCTTCCCCCCCCCCCCCCCCCCATGCCTCTATCATCTGTTTAGTACAAAGCCATATTCTTCTCTTCCTGTTAACAAGTTAATTGCTTTCTCTGTAGACGGAAACTTTAAATTGTACACTACCATGACTGTGGAGAATGTAACAATTCAGGATGACAGTCAGTACGGTGTTCTTGGAAGCTATGAGTGCCATGCTTTTGCGAAAAGTGTAAGCTCACCAAAGAGGCATGGCTTTAGTGTCAGCGTTATTACAAGTAAGTCTTTGCATTACCAATGAAATTTCACTACTTTGTACTCTCACCACATAAATAAGTCTATTATGTAAGTCACATCTATCCATAGAGTATAGAATTGAGTAAAATTAAACTGTCAGAAAACAGGAGGAAATGCATGGGATGGGAGTAACTTTTCTGAAGACTGGCATCTTATTGAGGGGGAAAAACCCTACTGCCATCTCCTGTAAACCACTGAGAATAGGATGAGCTGTTGCAGTGTGGTAACTTGCTATTGTTCAAAGTCAAAGTTCCTGTTATTTTTCACTTCTTTGAACGTGCAGTTTACATGTAATGTGAGTGCCTAGTGATCATCAAAAAGTTATGCCCTCATCTTAAACGGTAAAGTACCTTTTTATAAAGATCCTTATGCAGCAAAATATGTCTATAAACCATCTCTATTCCAACAAGGAAACAAAATGTATTTACTGATTAACAAAAAAATCCATCCACCTGGTGCTTGAGCACTTGGCCAATAATCTTCACCTACATGTAATGGTTACCCATTCTTGCATTTTAGGAGCTGAAATTCCAACAGTGAAAGTCCCAGATTCCAGTGTTCTTAATGTGGGTGATGACATCACAATCTTCTGCAACCTAACTGAAAGAGGAAATGAGAACAGCACCCCACTAAAGAGGATTTCCTGGTTTAAAGATGGGAAATTGTTGAAGAGTGTGCGGAATCCAGATCCAGATGTGCAACAGGACTTTTTAGCCCCACTGAAGCGTACAAAGGTTGATGTCCTAGATGGGGGAACTTACACATGCCTTTTGGAAGTAAAGCTGAGGCATATTAAGGAGTACAATGTTACAGATGACACATTTATTAAGAGTAAGTACAATTCACTATTACAGGTGTGTTAATAGTAAGTTTTTTTTTCTTTGAAGAAATTCTCATAGAAGAGTTTAACCCTTTCCCTCTTAGTATCTCGTAAGTACTGTCTGCCATAGAAAGAAAGAAAGTCTTAAGCACCCTAAACAACAAAGGTGTCTAGTTACAATGATAAGGTTGAGATCGGATGTCAGCATTATCAGGTGCCTCTGGCAGCTGCTTCAGTCCATGTAAGGATCTCACCTTCCCTCCCATCCCACCCCAGTGGAAGACATCCACCACACAGTAATCTTGTGCATGGGAAATTAACGTCTCCTACCCCTAACCCTGCAGGAGACGGGGCCTAAGGTTTATTCGTCCTTATCCAAGAAGACTACAATATCTATCCATTTCTTGATATTATAGAAAGGTGGAATTTAAAATTAGTACAGGGGTACTGGCATGAGTATTGGTTGGGCCGGGGCTCGAACACTCGACCTCCCACACAACACAATCCGGCGCTCTAACCAATTGAGCTAACTGGGAGGCGGTTAGCTCAACTGGTTAGAGAATGCTTACAATGTTAGTTCAGGCAATTGAATTGGTAGTGGATTGACCAATAATCCCCTAATTGACATTTTTGTTTATTCTCATCACTTGTCTGCTTGATTTTGTATTGATATTGTAAGGAGAAATTCTGCCTTGGTCACTTGTGGGAGTTAAAGGTTTAACTGTGGTTGTACATTGTACATTGTACATTATTAAAAACTGGATCATTGGATAATGCAATTCAAGACTTTTTATTGGCTTAGCCATTATGGTGTATGAGCCAATATACCACAATCTAATATCTGTACATTGTAACATCCAGTTTCTTTTTACAAAATAAAGTCGAGAAGATTTGTCTAATATCTTGGGGGCATTTTTTTTTTTTTAATAAAACAATTATTCCACTCGTGCTTGTTGGATATGAGATGATTATAGCCAACTCAGCGCTATAATAATAATAATAATAATATAGATCAATTTCTATAGCGCATTTTCATGTAAATGCTCTAATGCGCTTTACAACAATGTGCGGGGGACTTTTCCAGACTGCCGGCGGCAGTTTACAATTAATAAAGGAGAAATTTTTACAGATGCCCCCTCCCCCCCTTCCCAGTAAACAGGCCAGACCACATCACAGTAATCTCACGCTAGGTGCCTCATTGGCTATCTATCATCTCATCCAACACGCACTTGTGGAATAATTGTTAATTATGTGTGGCACTAGAAATCAACAAACTGAAGAAACCTGGGGCACATTTTTAAAAGTCCACATAATTGAACCCTTTCACTTTCAAGATCCTATTACTAATTCTTGTTACTGTTTGCCATTCAATTCTTATGCTGTTACTTTGGTGAATTTAGTCCTGGATCAACTAATAATCCCCTAATTGATAATTTTCTTTCTTCTCATCACTTGTCTTTGTGATATTGTATTGATATTGTAAAGAGAAATTCTGTCTTGGTCACTCATGGAAGTTAAGGGGTAAAAGAGTTGCATTGTACATTTTGTATGGGCACTAGGAATCTGCTTGGGCTGTATTCAGTCAATTTTGCAATACACTGACTCCCAAAAGCCACACCATTATTAGACAAAAATTAAAGTACCCTGACTTCCAAAAGCCATACCATTATTAAACAAAAAGTAAAGTACCCAAGATGAAAATACAGTTTTATATTAATTTTCTAGAAATTTCTAATCTGATTATCAGATTAGAAATGTGAATCTCTCATCATAGCTAGTTTAGAGAATTTGTTATTACATTATAAGCTACCACTAAGTCAATCTGATAAATCGCTGTGTATGAACATAGTGATCCCGAGATATATTTTGTTTAATTCTTGTCACAAGAAAGAAACATCTTGCTTCAGTTATTTGCTGAATAGACTGAGTTTTTAATTGGTATGAAGAGGTTATATTGCAGTCATGTCTGGGAATTGAAGGGAAAGCATTTAGTCAGCTGAAACATTTTCCTTGATACAACGTACCTGGGAAGGTTCATTCAGCTTTAGAGATTAGAGAATTTTAAGGTTACTCAGCACATAGTCCTGGTGAAATTTCAATGGCCCAATTCTTGCATTGTATGTACTGTACATAGACAGCATGTTGATCTCTATCTACCATTTTTTCCATGTAAACCAGGGTAAATGTACATGTACATCTTGTCATTAATCAAAGATTGCACCCCTTACTTGGACAATTCAAGTGTTTCCTGGTCATTGATTTATTCTAGTTGCACCTTGGCTTCCCAAGCCAAAGGAAGACATTGAGAAGAAGGCTTCTAAAGGAAGCAATGTGTCGTTTGAGTGCGCTGCAAAAGGATTTCCTTTGGAGGTAGAATGGAAGGTGAAGAAGAAGAATGAAGACACTGTTCAGGCTTGCATAAGTAAGTTCTAAAGATGCTCATCTCATCAAGGGCCCTTAAAAACAGTTCAGCACAATCTTTGTGGATTAGTCATCATCTGTCAATATAAGTTATTTATTATCTTTTTTTATTTATTTTTTGTGATCAAACAGAGATAGACAGAGAAATGATTTGTTCTTGACAAAATAAATTGGTCTCACTTTACCTTGGCTGTGTTTCTTGTCAGATGGATCAAGTGAACACTACAAGGTTCATCAAGACACATTTGGCCCATCAATTCTGACCCTATCTGAAGTGGATTATACCGATCGTGGATTTTATTACTGTTGTCTTCCCTCAAACTGTTCTAAAAATGTTGAAGACAAATGCCAGCGATTCGTGCTTCGTGTAAGAGGTTAGGCTCTACGACGTGTACTTTGATCATTTTTCTTGCTTAACACTGAACACTTTATACCCCAACACCAACAACATCTAGATTCTCCATTCTCTTCTGTATATACATTTCCTTTTTACTGACAAGGAGAATTTGTCGAAAAATCAAGAAACCCTTTAGTTGGTGATCATTTCCTTAATTCTGGTCACCCTTGATGTTTGATTCTGGGTGGTCTTGTAAGGAGAAATGACATTCAATGTGTAGATGATAGTCACTGTTAGGGCTCAAGAGATCATGTCATGGTTTACAAAAACATGTACATGTATGTTTTCTTCAGAATTATCAGGTAATGTTATTATTATTATTATCATTATTATAAGTGTGATCATAGCTATTGTAATTTCCTCAAATGAGATCAGTGCATTTGCTGCTTTATTTTTCACTTATTATTCTTTTACAGGGTTGTGATATGACAGTGTAATCAGACAGTTAGCTGTAGTCAGACAGCTAATGTAGCGAAGCATACTGAGTCCACTCAGCTTAGATATCCACCAATCACAGAATTGATCACGATAACCATAGCAACAACCATGCTTGTACTTACAGCTTTACTTTTTTATTATTATCAGCATTATGGTCATTGAAATCACAGTTGCTTTCATTTGATTCAAAATTGAATGATGGCATTTCTTAGCACAATATATTATGTGATTGCAACTTACACTACTGCTGTTATCCAGTCCTAAAGAGTCACTCAGCCCCCCATAGGTTTTGTTCAACAAATGGTTTGACCTGTCAATGTTATCATGTTGTTTTATTGTTTGCTTTTTTGTTTTGTTTTAACAGATCCGTTGGGCCCTTTGTGGCCTTTTATTGGTATCGTTGTTGAAGCCCTTGTTCTTTTCTTAATCATCTTCATTGCTGAAAAGAGAAAGAAGGACAAAGAAAAAGGTGTGAAACAGTAATGAACATGTATGATTCAATAGAGGCCCCCTTTACACATTTCATTTCTATTTTTTATACAGAATATACATGTACAAGTCATGTACTTGTATTAGAAAATGTAGTTAGTTTCTGTTTAATCTAGTTGATCAGAGCTCTTCATGCCCTAACTTGAAATCAACTCAGTCCCTGGGTCTCCAAGGATGTTCATTGGCTAGCAATAAACTACATGTAAAAGAAGAAAGTAAAATATCAACTAGTACATGTACACTGTAGGTATCAATTGATTGAACACCAAATTGTAAGTGGGGAGAATTTAATTTTAGATGTTCAAAATGAAAAAATTAACCAACTGTGGGTTTCTCAATCTTGAAACGTGTATTTGATATTAAATCTGGGCAGCAATGCAAAAAAAAAATCATAAATCAAAAAGACCTTTAGTGGGTGTGGCCCACCTGCAGTATATAAATTTTCTCTATGTAGCTTCTTTATGAATAAGTTCTTTTTTTTAAACGAAGTTTACTCAGCACCCATAGGAGAGACTATTGTACCCTTAAGCTGTATATAGATCTCCTTTCTGCCAGTGTCGGCAGACCACTAATATATGTTTTATTTTTTTCACCTTTCCTCTTTGTTCACTGATGCTGCGCATAAACAGCTGAAAAGTAAGTACAACCATGGTTTTTGTCTGTACAGTTAAATTCTCTCAACACATTAAGCCACCTAAAGCTTAAATTCTGTGCTACTTATCGTTTTGATAGACTTATGTACAAAGGGCTTTTGACATAAGATGGCCCATGTTTATGAAAAAGACGAGTACATTTTAAATAAATGACATCTTTGCATTTATTGCCATCTCTGCTGCTCATCCCATAGTGTGTATTGTACACTATGATGATACCAGTATTAATTTCTCAGTCTTACATACAAACATTTTGTGTTTCCTAGAGTTGATGGTCGATTGGAGTTTAGTTATAGTTCCACAGACGACGGAAATGGCACAAGAGGGCAAGTGCGCTTGCGTAAAATGGGTGAAATCCCTGTTGCTTAGAATGGTTACTCAAATTGTACGTGTGTGGCAAATCCCAGTCATTTTTGTTGCTTTTGTTATAGAGCTTAAAGATGACATAGAAACTGCAATTTTATTTGAAAATACTGTTTTCGTGAAAGCTGTTATGTTGTGCTGTCGAAAGTTAATTCTAGTTCATCACTGGGATAGGAACAAGTTGTAAGGGACATATTTAGAGGTTTCGTTTAATAAGAACCTTATTGATTTTTCCATTTTCATTTCAAGTTTTATCAATGCCTGAGTATTTAAATTCCAGACCATCGAAACTCGGAGATTACAGATTACCCCGGGAGGTAGATGTGATAGGAGATGGAAAGGAAGGGGAAAAAAAGGGAGTGGGTACCAGACTACCTCCCTCCCGAGCAATTTCTTCCCCTCCCGCTCCCCCCAGTTGCACCTGCCACAAATTGTGGAACAAACTATCTTTTTTGATTTATCAAAAACAATCTTTTCAAGTTTAATTTTTTGGCGTGAACGGAAATGAGGTATTTAGTGTTAGAAAGATCGATGCATTAATTTGTTTTTTTGTGCACCGACGTGTTTGATCGTGTGACGCCTTGCAGTTGCCCCCGCCTATAACTTTCACGATCCTATGAGATCTAGTGCGAACAGAAGAAGTATTGTTTAATGATAATTGTGGCAACCATATTACGTCATACGATTTATAATGGCATACACTGTATACTGGAAAAGTCAAGCATCAATTTTGCTTGTATAATTTTTTTATTGTGTATTCATTCTGGTGCCTATTTCCCATGTTTTTTCTTGCGGGTCTTTGAGGTCCGCGACTTCGGCAATTTGTTCCATCAATGGAGGCTTCCTATAAAATACACAAATTTATCAAAGCGATATCAAACTTATTTTAAGGAAGGAGCGATGTGTGATGCTCCGAGCTTTTATCGCTAGTAGGTCAATTTGAAGTATGTAGTTTGTTAGTAGAAACATATCATAACCAAACTCATAGTATTTTTTGTAGCTTTCACTTGAATAACCGTCGCCGGTTCTGAAACCAAAAGTTTGCCCTTCTTTAGCTGAACTTCGTTTTAGCTATCTTCGATTCCGCCAATGTTTGTGAACTGCATCAACAAGGCATTAAGTTAACAGTGGAAAACACTACCAAACATCGCACCTATGGACAAATTCAGATTGTCAAAAACCTTGGGGAGACCCAAGGAAGACTTCGTTTAGCCCTCTACACCCTAACATCGGTATGCACATTCCCCATACTGTGTGCTTTACATTACTCACGGTACCAACACGAAGAAAGTTTTTTACAATCCAGAGCTCCATTCAGTTGAGATCGTTTCCTTTTTTGTCCTAACCTTAGCGTTTGATTTAGAAGTGATGTTGTAAGGAGAAAATTAGGTGTTAGTGACTTTGAGTTTGAAGGGTTTATTAACTGACCCAATTTATTTCCAGTTATGTTGATTCTTTAGTTCGAGACATTATATCAACGTATTTGTTATTCTTAATTAATCCTTAACTATATATACGATATTTAAAACCGTGTTGAGCAGTTGTTTTGCTAGCAGGGAGCACAATCGTCTTCCTCTTGTCACGCTTTTTCTGTCACGCAACATTGATTTTGTACCGTTGTGTGACGGAGAAAGTGCAGCAAAATCGGACCTTCTCTAAGATACACATTGAGATAATGATTAGAATAGGAAATTTCTTTCAACTCGCTTGCAAATGCCTTGAAGCTCAAACAAATAAAAATTGAAAAGATTCAGTGACTGTTTAGATCCTTCTTTAGTGTAAAGATGTTTAGCATGGAAATGATCGCAGACTGCAAGGATTGACCCAATAAATGCGGTATGTAACATTTTACTGTGTTTGATCGAGAATTCCGTTGTCTGAAATGTCCCTTGTAAAGAAGTGGATGCTGCTTTCCAGGAGATGAACTAACGCGAAAGTTACATTGGATACCTTTTCGTTTTTCGCTATCGAAGTGATGGCGGTTTCACCTGAGTCAGAGATGAGAGCGGGGTAGTTTTGTTCAGGAGTGTAATCTGTTCTCGTTTTACACGAGAACATTTCAGCCGAAAAAATCAAGGATAAGATCAGTGTATTGGTCCTTTAGAGCAATATTCATTCGAATGTCGAAAGTAATTTCAGTTTCAGTTCTCATTGGCTCTTGAGGAACTTTCCTTTCTGATTGGCCGTAGTAAATTCCATGATTTGGTTTCACAACACTTAATCTATAAGTGCTCCGATTGAAAATTACTGGAATGCATTCAACAGTTGTGAACGGTCAGGTTCAAAACATCAAACACTAAGTCAACCAAGTAATCGGTCGCTACTACTCTATCCATTCACTTTCGTCATCATGGCAAGAGGCCAAAAAAAAATACAAAAAAAAAATGGCAAGAGGCTCAGTTTGTAATAACTAAGATGCACTGCCATTAAATCTAGCACAAATTTTCTCCTTTTAGAAAACGAAAGAATAAAATGAACTTAACGCCTCCAGTTGAAATCCCAGCGCCCGTAATCTTCACTTAACAGCCAAGCAGTCTACATCCGTGCCAAACATTTGTCCTTGCATTAGCCAAAGGTCTGCATATAACTCTCGCTCCTTTTTAGTTAACCTTCATGGCACCGATAGCTGACTGCAAACTGCCCATTGTTAACATGTGATAACGGCGACACGATGTCGCACAAACCTGATTAAGTGATTTTTTCCATGATATCTCCAATAATTTTTAATAATTACTGTTTTTCTAATCCCTTCTATCATCAAGTGACTTCTCGTCCAGTTCCTCGTTTCCAATAAAACTGTCTTAAAAAAGTTTTTTGTATACCGCTTTGATCTTCTTCTTTCCATTTACGCATTTACAATATTTTTACACCTTTGGTTTTCGTTTAGTTAATGTTTAATAATTTAAAAAACAGATATTACCTCGCAGCCGACGGGCTGAATTGCATAATATTTTACCATGATATACTACGTTATAATAGATACATACAGGAGTATAATACATGCCATGCTCGGACACGAACAAGACACGAAGAAAGGTGTCGTTACTGCAGCAAGTTCAGCGTTATCTAAGTATTCACATTTCCCTTCGCCGTTTGCTAAACAAGAGTAATAAAATTTCTATTATTTTTGTGGTATCGTGGTCGCGGGTACGGCGACACACTGATGCTTTCTCGAATTCTCTCACCCTTATCACGTGATTCGTGGCACCTTAATCTAGATCCAAACAATTATCAACTTCTCCATACATTCCTTTTTCGGCCCTATCTGGTCAAAGATGACAGGCTCTTGTTTAAAAGCATCAGATTTGCTTTCTTCTTTCTTTTTCTTTGATTACCATTGATAGCATTCTCTTAAGTGGAGCGGCTTGTCATTTTCGAAAATAGCTCAGAAGTAGAGAATTTACACTCAGTCTTAAAAGTACAACACTCGATCTTAAAAGTGCAACACGGATTGTGTTTAGTGAGTTTCATGATTTCTTTATGTTAAGACATTGTGTACGGATTTGGTGATTATAGAGGCCCTTCAGGGCGAAAGATGTTGGCGACATAACGGGGAAAACTAAGAAGCTCGCAGCGACCATGATGATTCGCTTTAAATCTAATTCCCTCTCTGTGAGAAGGCAAATTCTGGCGAAAATCAATTCGCCCCCGAAACAAGTCGCACGAATTCAAATACTCGATAAAGAAAAAAGCAAAAGCATCGAAAAACCAGTAGACGAAGGGCTCTAACGAAGGGCTAACGCTCGAAACGTTAGCTTTTTAACTCTTTACGGTGGCCAATTTTCAATTTCAACTTAGATGATGGTACTAAATTAAGTAGAAAATATGGCCAACTTCCCGGGAAGCGGGAAAGCCGTCTGCGACATCATCCAATCACAGAGCTTTTTTTAAATTTTGAGAAATTAAGAGAAAATTTGAGAAATTAAGACTCTTTGCGCTTTAACCCAATATGGGGTTTTAACGACGAGCGGTAAAAAAATGCAGGTTTTCGTCATAACCCGATCAAAGCACTCATCATCTAAATTTTTTAGGTATAAATTCATCCATGACAGGCCGCAGTGATTTTCTATGCGTGCAGGCCAAGTTTTTGCGGCCAAGATTTCGCATTTTATATCACCGGTAATTCTTCATATGTGGACAAAGTAAAATAAAAGCATCAGAGGCAAAATATGCTAAAAAGCTCCATCGAAATCAACATTTATCCCTAGCTTGCTTCATGGACAAGAAACACCGCATGTTTATCTGGCCAGACGAATTTCAAGCTCTTAAACTGATGCAAGATCACAGGTTTGTTCCAGATCCAAATGAATAGTTAATTAAGGAAAAATTTGCTGAAATAAATTGGAAATAAAATCTCAAAGCAAACAATTTAGAGAAAAGCAGTTACGGTTTAGAAAAGACATACATTATGTAATTTAGCTTATCTAATCGGTCTTTGCTAAGAAAACCCAGGCATTGATCAACTTATCCTCGTGACGAAGTCAGTGTCATATCGCATGCCTTTATTGATCAATCTTTTTTTTTTTTCGACGCGCACGATGGAAGCGAAACACAATCATCACTGGTTCACAAGGATAAGAAACACTAAAAAAAACATCTAGACACCTTTGAAGTTTGAATAGGAATCTCGATCTAAGAAAAAAAAACACTCTCGCCTATAATGAACAAATATTATGAAAATGTTGACAAGAAGTTCGACGCAAATAAGATCAGAAATGTAATAAGAATTTATCATTGACAAAATTATCCAGCTATATATATCTCTATAACGCTGACCACCGAGACAAATTATCATCGCACTGAAAGGAACTTAATTAAATTATCATTTCCTAACTCATTTAGCATCTTCGACTTTGGAGAACTATGCTTGAAGGGGAAATAAAAACAGTGATGCCTTTGGAAAGCATTAAAAAACTGAATATATAATTTAAGCAGGATTGTCGACCTCGATTCTAAAATCTCTCCATTACCCGGACAAAGTTCAATGTTTCTTGTGACGTTAAAATCGTTTTAAAACTTTAATTCTTTGTCTATTGTGCTCAAGTTAAAAGGATATGGACGAGGTTTGTGATTGGCAGTTGGAAAATTTGATTTAGTTTTCCATAACAATGTCTGCGGCCTTCAGAGTAGGCATGAAAAATAACTTCCGTGCATCTGAGAAAACTGAATGAAAATAGGCAAGGTGTAGCGCCTAAAAGGTTACAAATGATTCAAAAGTTCGTATTTTGAATACTCTTTCAACAATTCAATCCAAGCAAAACTTTTGTATTGGCTTAACTTGCTTCTTCTCAAATCCCCTTGTGCGTGTAACCAACGGCTTTTTGTACTGACAATGAGAAAAAAATAACAATAAAGTCAAATCTAGGCGCCCACACCACATAAATATTGTTTGGATCATTTGCAATTTTACAGCGGGCTAGAGGTTAAATGCTGATAGAATTTCATTCCGTAACGTGCGGTTGATACTTTTCATTTCTTTCGATAGTATTGACTGGCTCAATCGCACGTTTACTAAATTTTCTCCATTAGAAGCACCAAACCATTATTTTCAGTGTACTTTCTGTGATGTCACAATCACCGTTCACACGTCATGTAGAGTTCACAAGGAAAAATTCTACATTACCACTGAGATTGGGAATCGGGCGCCTTGACGCATTGCGCCGAAATTATCTCGAAAGAAGAATTGCGGGAACTGCGAAAAAATTCGACGAATTTGTTTCCATTTAAGGGAATGAATATTTTGGGTGAATACGTGAGCAGTGAACGCAACGAGATTTACGGCTTCATCTTTATCTGCCGAGGAAATGAAAAGAGATGAGTGAATTTCCCCCGCGTAACGATGAAAAAAGCTCGCAGAAAGAGGAATGTTGTCCTTCGGACGCAATGCAGTCCGATATGGCACACAAGGAAACAGAAGTGGCAGCGACAGAACAAATTGAGGCCGGACAATCTTCGCTGGTCAATGATAAATCCGACGATATCGATACTTCGCCAAATGGAAAGAGGACCAGTGAATCTTCTTACGGAACGGAAAATTCTGTGTTGTCTTCCCATCAGAGTCTGCAAGCGTTGCAGGCGTTGAACAGCGTAAACGCGCAAGAAAGTGATGAAACACGAAGCGTGGAGGAAATAGAGATAGGCTTGTATGATGAACAAGGACCATTAAATGACGTTGCAATTGAAGAAGATGATCACGGAAGCATTCGAGAATGCGACTCTAGTTGCAGTAGTCCACTACTAAATGGCCATGTTATTCATAATGATGTTCACATCACAACAGATGAACCGCAGGAAACTCATTCAGGGACAAGTAACAAGCAGCCGAAGGAAAACAGAAGATATTTTTCACTATTCTGTAGAAAATCCCGCACTTCACCGTCAAAAACGAACAGGTCCAATGGAGATGTAATTATTAATGTTGACGTCGAAGAAATTTCTATCCATGAGAGTCCGCGACCAAAATCGAAATCCTATTTGAACGATCGTTTGAAAGGCTGGTTTCAACCTATGGACAATAAAATGAACATGAAGGTTTTCGGGAGTAGAAGAGCCTTGGCAGACGAACTTGTGCGCTACAGTAAAGTGGGTTGGATTATACATCCGACTAGTGCATTCAGGTCAGGGAATAATCATTGTTTGCAAACTATGTTATCATTTTGTTTTTGCCCTTTAGTTTATTTTGTCCCTGATATTTTTGATACCATTTCTGTTGAACTTAAATGTTCGTTCGTTTTCTCAACCAAAGAACTTACTTTACTGTCCTTAAATGATAAAAACAGGAAGTTTCTCACTGAAACACTTTGTTTTTTAACTATATTTCACGCTGAATAATGCAAAAAAAAAAATCACACACTTTTTTTTTCAAGGGTTGGACTTGTCACGTCGAAACACATGTATTTCGCCACTGACCCCACAAAAACCTCAGCCCCGATAAGAAATAACTAAACTTCGTTAAAGGAATTTCATTCGCTTGCGATTCGCTATGCAGTGATTACTTCATGCGGCTGATTTCCGTACTTCTGTCTCTGGGTTAAGTTTAAATTTTAATGAAGTTCTATTTGCGTACGTACTAGTTCCTTGATTACGGTTTTTTGCGTATGCAAATCGAAATAGTCACTTAAAAAACCTGTGAAAACTCTATGTCCTCTTTTGTTATTTCTTTTTCACTAAGGTTTTTAGGTTAACAACAGTCGCAAACAGATGATCTTAAATTCTTTTATTGTGACTCATAAAAGTTTTTCTTGCCTTTTTTTTTTTCTTTTTTGACGCTCCACCAGAATCAGGATTTTATAAAAAATTTTAAAAAATGTATCCGCGAAGTAGGTTTCTGAGAGCTATTGATGAATTGTTTAACGAATTTCATTTACGGTCAGGTAGAGATTTTATGAAGTGATGATTTATCATATTTAAATCTTTAGGTCATATTGCCAACAGGATAAGCTGTCAAATAGCCTTGTTTAATTAACGAACCCAAGGAGTCGAAACGTTTCGAACAGTCACTCAAGTAGATTGCGAATCGCTCGTGCGGCGGATGTGAAATATTTACCGATTTCAAAATGCCATTTATCTTTAAATGGAATGAGGTTAATTTTCAAGAGGACAAAGATATGTACAGATTGTTTAGTCTACAGGAAAAATTAAAAATAACATAGCTCGTGTGACGATTTTTTCGTGTTTTATGGTCATATTTCATTTGGAAAAATATGATTTACGCTCAACTATCGGCTGAGATTAGCTGAGATTACAAGCTTCTTCACTAAGGTTTACTCCTCTCGTTATTTGGTCGTTTGTAGTCAGTTGTGATAACACACACTGTATCCGCACTTGAGGAAAATCATTGCTGTTGATGTAAAGCGCAGAAGACTGCGCATTATTGAATAAATGATCGTGAAGTTTCGCAAAAAGGTGTAAGTTGTTATGGATCATGATTGTTTTTAGATGATTCCCCCGCTTCGATCACCCTTTTCTGCAGGAGTGATATTTTCTCTCATTTTATACTTTCGTTACAGTGTATTCTTTACTAAAAGAGCCTTGCAATCTACCCTATACATGTAGCCTGTGCATGCACTTTGGAAACGGGGGATTTAAAGTTCTGGCTAGGTCTGAGACAAAAAATTCATTTTCATGCTGAGAATGGAATGGAAGGGACCGTACAAAAGGTTTTCACCGAAATCGGTTAACGTTTCGAAACGTCCAGATTTCGCATAACGAAAGAAAAGAAAATCCCGTTTGGCGGAAGTTCCGTAACCCTCTTTGCTCTGGAAACGAAAAATTATTCATGAAGTGTCCATTTTTAAACTGTAAGAGAAAGAAATGACACTCAAGCCTTATTGAAAACTGTCTTTCAATTTATCTGGGTTAGCGCTTCATGTAACAGAACGAAATCTGAAAATTACTCAAAGCACTTATGCCATCGCAGGTACGTTGCTCCGTTTAATTGCCCTTCAATTGTAGCGTAAGCGCATTATTAAACAGAGTATCCATGAAAATTTGAGTGCTGTAAGTTGTTTCCTCTCTTAACACTCTCTCTTTGTATTTTAAAACCTTGGTTGTTTTTGAAGGGATTATTGGTAATCATACTTTGCTTTTAAGTGACTCCGAACTTCTCTAAACGTATGTATGTTTGCAATTTAATACAGGCATTGGGCCTAACATATCTCTGACTGTCCAATAAAAACTGTAATCGAATTATGATTCTAGGAACAAAACCTGCTAAATTTAATCAGTCTTCTCTAAGATGGGGCTTCTAGAGATCTTAAGCATTTCTAAATGTTAGAAGCCGTCCTAACATTTGGTTACAATCACAAGTTTGAGATTTTTATAAACAAGTGGTGGGCTCCCAGAAACCTGAGTTATTTCGGCGGGAAACGCAATATACGACGAGTTTTTACCAAAACATACGGCGTAGTTACAATAACAAGACACGTTAGGTTTTCGCTCTGGAAAGGCTCAGTATTGACTGATAGCAATGAACGAGTGGTAATTGCTGCTAATAGAAGAGTACAGTGATTCGAACATTTCTTTCGTATGTAGATAAAAAAGCGTGATTTCAAGTTCCGTGGTTGAAATCGTACTAAAATCTTAAGATATACACAGACAACAAAAGTTCCCAACTTTTGCTTTGACATTTATAGTAATTTTGATCCTTTTAATTTTCAGGCTCTACTGGGACCTTATGCTTCTTTCGCTGCTGATCGTGAATATGTTCGTTCTTCCTGTGGCGATTGCTTTTTTCAACGACGATATGAGTCCGTCGTGGATTGCTTTCAACAGCATTTCCGACGGAATCTTTCTCTTGGACATTGTTCTGAACTTTAAAACTGGTGTGCTTATTCACGGCACACCGAACAAGTTTATCCTTGATCCGAAGAAAATCGCGATACGGTAAGTGAAATTTATGAATTTCTGGAAATTATTTTTTCTCAGCCTAGCCGACATTTGTTTTTCTGAAAATTTGTTTCACCACTATGATAATTTCATATGAAATATTAACTCTGAGGGAGGGTCATTTTTACTATTAGCAATCTTTCTGGATATTCAAGATAACGTGTTCAATTAACAAGTCAAACACCTCCACTGCCAAACAACAAGTTCCCCTTTGTATTTTGATTACCAAACCACGCCTTAAAAGTTTAATGATAATATAAGTAAAATGGGCTCAAAGATTTTTACCCTTCAGCCATATGCACGAAAAAATATTGTGGCGCAATTGTTTGGCACTACCTATTATTCCCAGTGCACCCTTACCATCAATTTTACGTCTTTCTTTTCGGTTTCGAAACATTTTAGCAAAAACCGCATTCACTGACTTGACCCGTTTTACATAAATTTTAATGCAGAGTGTCTAATTTGATTCATCTGTGAAACATCCGCCCATATTTTATGCCAAAATAAGACTGAAAACAGTTTTTTCAGGGGCATGCCAAAATTGGCAGCGTGCTGTCTCAGTGGCATCGTTTGTTACTGTGGTTGTTGTTGTATTTTAACAGAACTACCTATTAGAATTTCGGAATTTTTAAAGAGTAATTTTCATAATTTAATTTCTTTTTCTCCCGTCCCTCCTTTGAATGTTTTTGTATTCAAGCCAGCTGCGACGCGCATGTTCCCATCACTGAGCCAATTATGTCCAGAGAGCTTGAATTATCTTGAATCTTAAGCTCGCACTAGTTTTTAGTTGTTTGCTACCTTAAGCTTGAAGCTGTGCAGAGTTTAAGACTTTCGAAGGCTCGCTGAACAGCTAACTTCTCGCCATGCATTTCCTGTGGTACAGACAGTCAGAAAGTTCTTAAGTTGACGATCATTTCCTTTATTCTCATCACCTTACTGTCTGATTTCGTAATGCTACTGTAAGAAGAAAATAGATTTAAATCAATCTTGGGAGTTAAAGGATAAATTGACAGAGATTGGACTCAAATCTCACTATGGCCCACTTTCTTGGCACTGTAAAAAATTTTAGGGCCGGCTAATTACACGAAGTCTAACCCAAACCACGGTTTTACGCAGTCAGAAGGCCTCAGGCTTTCTCTATAGGAGGTTTGATTCATATCAAATTAATTTCCTTTCACTGTTGGCTCCGACCTCTTGACGCAGTTAGAATGAGCTTTATTTAACCAGGGAACATAATTCAGCAGTCTGTTCTCCCAGGTGTCCCTCAGGGGTGTGGCAAGTCATTTTTGGCTTGTAAGCTTGTCCCATACCTCGTAAGTCTTGTGAAGCCGGGGAAGGTATATATATTCTAAGAAAAAATTAACATTCCGAGAAAAGTTTGTAAGCCCGGGTTTACTGGCTTAAAGGGAGCTACGTGCCTGTAAATAATAGTTAATATAAAAGGTTCAGATAAAGTGAGGACTGTTTTTATGACGCGATTCTCTGTCAAACAAAGTCTAAACTTTATTCAAATAATCCGACCTTAGACTTTGAACTTTAAAAGGTAACGTAACAGTTACTAAAATTTATTGCAACAAATATCCACGCAATTCCTAATACGAATTACAAGTGGTGTCTTTTCACAGGTACGCCAGGACATGGTTCCTTATTGATCTGATTTCTTCGTTCCCGTTTGATTACGTCGTTTCCTCGGCGACAAGCTCAGGTTCCGGACGATTGTTGAGTGCATCCAGGGCATTGCGCATTCTGCGCATGGCAAAACTTCTCAGTTTATTGCGCCTGCTCAGAATATCACGTCTTGTGCGTTACGTCCATCAGTATGAGGAGGTATGTGAAATTGTCGTCGTAGTCTTTATCAGTTTTGTAACTCGTAGAAGTTATGATGGCCTTGACCAAGCAATGTAAGGACCCCGGACTCCAGCTCTGTCTTGGAGGACAGAGCTGAATAACGCATACGCATGCGCCAGGTTTTGCCGCGGAAACACGGATTTTGAGTCGTTCGCATGGTCGATTTCCTATTCTGTTGCTTCGAGGCGTCGTTTTCCTTGCCGCTTTTCTTTTACAGAACAACCTCCAAAAATTTGGTACAACCCCTTAAAATTTTCAAAAATTAATTTTCTCATTTAAACCTTTGGAAATAGGAAAGTGCCTTCGACGAAAACAGAGTTCCTCAGTTTTAAAGGTCAACCTTCATTATTTTCCGCTAATTTCGCTAAATTTTAGACCTAGGATACTTGAGCCCGCGTTGTTGACCGCATACCCGCTGACGTAGCATTTCATTATTCAGCTCTGTCGTCTTGGAGTCCTTGTGTTTTGCTCTGGCAAAAAATCTTTCACTTACATGTGTGCGCAGCTGTGGAATGGATTACCTACAAGTGTAAAACTGGCCAATAATATCAACCTTTTTAAGAAGCTATTGAGAACATTAAAACTTTAGCTGCCTCTCCATTTTATACTTGTATTTAAGTGACTCAATTTTATTGTACAAACTTAATTTTTAATCTTAATTTTAAATTATTTAAGCTTTTGCTTCACCATTTTATACCTGTATTTAAGTGACTTTGAATTTTACTGTACAAACTTAAATCTTAAATTTTAATGCTAATTGTTAGTTATTTCAATTTCTAATCAATTAGGTCTGACAGTATGTATTAGGTTTTTTAGATTCTTAATGTTAGAGGTGTACGTATTTTGAACGAGCTCTATGAGCTCCTTGACGCTACGTGGGTAAGTAAAGTATTGATTGATTGATTGATTGATTGATTGATTGATGGGCTTCGAATTTTTTGACCATAATCTCACTTTTTTCTTTATATCTGGTGTAACTTCAAACAGGTTTTAAATGTGACTCGTTCAGTCATCCGGTTCGTAAATTTGATAAGCTTGATGATGTTGGTCGCGCATTGGAATGGTTGCATGCAGTATCTTGTACCAGTCCTCAACGATTTCCCGGCGAACTCATGGGTTATGAATCATGGCTTACGAGTAAGTATAGTTCTCAATTTAAACAGAAGTCTTTGAGATGATTGGCAATGAGCTGCAGACACAGAAAGAGGACCTAAAGAGCGAAGATTATTAATTCCACGGCATCTTTCTGAAGTTAATTAGTTGTCACATTATATTGAGAGAGAGAGAGAGAGAGAGATTTTATTTCCAAGCAAATATCAGGTGGTTATTACTAGGCTGGCTTGCAAATAGCGAAGAGCAAGTCGCGGCAAGCCAGACAATTGAAAAGTAATTTTACACAATTTTACATAGTAATATTCACAAACAATTACAACATGACAGAGGAAAGAGGAAAACTACAGACTAAAGAGACTAGAGACTAAACATAATTACAGTTAGAAATTAACCTTCCATCAAGTATTAATTAAAGTATTAATTAAAGTATCTATTTCGCCTTAGGGGTCGACTACAGACTAAACATAATTACAGTTAGAAATTAACCTTCCATCAAGTATTAATTAAAGTATTAATTAAAGTATCCATTTCGCCTTAGGAGTCGACTACAGACTAAACATAATTACAGTTAGAAGTTAACAATGTTCATCTTATTAATTAGAGTATCTATTTCAACATAGGAATTTTCAGTTTCTAGAATTTCGGTTAATTTTGTTCTAATGGATTTTTTAAAAGAGTTCTTGGATAAGTTTTTAAGACTAGTTGGTATCCCATTCCAGATTTTAACGCCAACACGTGAAAAAGCCTTACTTTGAACATTAACCGCAGATTTTTTAGTATAAAAATGCTCAGACGTTGATGAACGTGTGCCGTAAGAGTGAAAGCTAGAAATTTTAGAAAACAAATTCGAAATATTACTTGGTGCAGACGTAGTATTGATGTCGTACATTAGATTAGCAATTTTTTCATAATATTGGAATTCTAGTGGAAGAAGTTTTGCTTTCAAAAAAAAGGGTATTGTATACTCCCTTACTGGGGCAAAGTGGATAAGACGGAGTACGCGTTTTTGTACGACAAAAATACTATTTAACAAGGTCTTAGATGCAGTTCTCCAAGAAGTTAATCCATATACGTTATAAAAGGTGCAATGCGGGGATTTATAAATATCAAGAAGAGTTCGATTAGGAACTAAATTTCTTAGCTTAGCAATTAGACCGACATTTTTACTTAGTTTTGTTGCAAGAGTATAGATATGGTTTTTCCAACTTAGATTTTCATCAATCAGTAACCCAAGATATTTAATGCAATTCTTATGCTCAAGAGTAACATTCTTATTTTCTTCATTGTCAAAAATATCAATTTGTGGCTGGTACTTAAGTTTTTTTTGGTATGGGTGAAAAATAACAAAGTTTGATTTCTTTCTGTTAAGTGTAAGTTTATTTGCGGTTAGCCAATTGAATAGTTTGTTAAATTCAATATTTACAATTAATTCCAATGCCTTGAGATTTTTGTGAGAGTATAAGACATTAGTATCATCTGCAAAAAGAAAAAAATTAAGTTTCCTGGAGCAATATTGTATATCATCGACATATAGCAAAAAGAGGAGTGGCCCTAAAACGGACCCTTGGGGTACACCACAGCTAGCTAGTTCTTTGTTAGAAATATACGAGTTAATCTCAGTTGTTTGGGTACGATTAGTTAATTATGAGGAAAACCACTGATTGACAATTCCTCGGAAGCCATAATAATTAAGTTTCTCAAGTAATATTTTATGGTCTACCGTGTCAAAAGCTTTCTTAAGGTGGATGAACACTCCACAAGAAAAAATTCTTTTATCCATATTGGTACGGATGGATTCCACCATATCAAGTATAGCATATTCAGTTGAATGTGCTCGGCGAAAGCCATATTGGGATAAAGATAATAGTTGGTGTTTTTCTATGAAAACTTTCATTCTATTGTCACATAATTTTTTAAAAAATCCTGTTGAAGTTTGACAGTAATGAAATAGATCTATAGTTGCAGGCATCTGTTTCATCATCAGTTTTGTAGATGGGTATAACGTTGGACATTTTCAGTTTATATTACCGATGTCAATCGATTTTACGGGCCACCGCCATACAGGAGACACTGATGATCCTAAATTGTAAATATCAAACGTAAAAATTTCCTCGAACAAAGAACCAATATAGGGAACGGAGACTTCACTGAGCTTACCTTTATCACTGTGAGCCCCAACCAAAGCGCCAATTTTAATAACTTGCACAACAAAAAGCCGCGCGAGCGTAACACTTAGTCGAACGCGCGTACTTTTGTACTTTGCTCAAACCCTCAGCAGACAACTTTCAACTGATTTTATCGTTACAGCAATGCGTAAAAGATCTATGAAAAAATAAATTTCATTTCTTCTGTCAAATTAACGAGAATAAATGAAATGTTGTCCGAGGGTTTGAAGTTCTGAAACCAAAACTTTCACCGTCAACGAGTCGAAGAGGTCACTCCTTCCTTTCCTCTGCACGCAAACGATTACTTAAGATTTATGCGTTTCCTGTTTTTCGTTTAGGACAAGGCATGGACGGAGCAGTATTTATGGGCTCTTTTCAAGGCTTTATCACACATGCTATGCATTGGATATGGAAGACATCCTCCAGCAAATATCCCTGAGACTTGTGTTACAATCACCAGCATGATGTCTGGTGCCACGTTTTACGCGCTTTTTATTGCTTATTCCATTAACGTTATCCAAACCATGGATTCACCAGGTCGACATTACAAGGAAAAGGTAAGAGACATCGACTGAACCAGATGTCCATTGATTAAACTGAATGCATCAGTCGTTGACAAATAATCAATAGTGACTCACCAACTCAATGACTGACTGATTGGCTGATTGATTGATTGACGAATTGACTGACTCACTGACTCACTGACTGACTTGCTGACTGAATGACTGATGGCTGACTGACTACTGACTAACTGACTGGCTGACCGAATGACTGACGGCTGAAGGACTGAAGGCTGACTGGCTGGCTGGCTGGCAGACCGGCTGGCTGGCTGACCGGCTAACTGACTGGCTGGCTGACTGGCTTGCTGACTGGCTGGCTGACTGGCTGGCTGACTGGCTGGCTGGCTGGCTGACTGGCTGGCTGGCTGACTGGCTGGCTGACTGACTGGCTGGCTGACTGGCTGGCTGAGTGGCTGGCTGAGTGGCTGGCTGGCTGACTGGCTGGCTGGCTGACTGGCTGGCTGGCTGACTGGCTGGCTGACTGGCTGGCTAGTTGACTGGCTGGCTGGCTGGCTGGCTGGCTCGCTGGCTGGCTAACTGGCTGGCTGACTGATTGGCTGGCTGACTGGCTGACTGGCTGGCTGGCTGACTGGCTGGCTGACTGGCTGGCTGACTGGCTGGCTGACTGGCTGGCTGACTGGCTGGCTGACTGGCTGGCTGACTGGCTGGCTGACTGGCTGGCTGACTGGCTGGCTGACTGGCTGGCTGACTGGCTGGCTGACTGGCTGACTGACTGGCTGGCTGGCTGACTGGCTGACTGGCTGGCTGACTGACCGGCTAGCTGGCTGACTAACTGGCTGGCTGACTGGCTGGCTGACTGGCTGACTGGCTGGCTGACTGATTGGTTGACTGACTGGCTGGCTGACTGGCTCGCTGGCTGACTGGCTGGCTGGCTGGCTGACTGGCTGGCTGACTGGCTGGCTGGCTGACTGGCTGGCTGACTGGCTGGCTGACCGGCCGGCTGGCTGATTGGTTAACTGGCTGACTGGCTGACTGACTGACTGACTTCTGATTGATTCATTGAGTGATTGATAACTGATCGTTTGATCCATTACCCATAATACCGTAGGCTGAAGTAACGATCAAATAATTATTTTTTATTGAATTGGATTGAAAGAAATTGCGTGAAAGACTAAACTGGTGAGTGCTCATAACTGACTGACCTACTGACTGAATAAATGACCGGAGCCATTGACATGAAAACGGTTGGTAATTCAAATTACAGTATATTTTTTCTTACTTTTAGATCCAAAAAATTGAAGAGTATATGGCTCACAGAAGACTACCTGTTGGTCTCAGAGACAAAATCACTAAATATTACGAGCACCGATTTCAAGGAAAACTTTTTGACGAGGAGAAAATTCTGTCTGAAGTTTCTCGACCATTGCGTAAGGTAAGAATGAAAACTGGTTCTCAAATCAGTAGATTGCCATGCCACGCAGTTCTTCTTGTTAAAGAAGAGATAACGTAAATCAGCATAAGAACGATTTCGGTTGAGGATGCCAATAACGTGTTGTGTTCAAGGTACATTAGCTATTTCTTTTAATCATGTAACGTCTCTCTCATCGTCAGGCAATTGTCAATTACAACTGCCGAGAACTCGTCCGCGCAGTTCCATTTTTCTACGATGCTGATCCAGATTTTGTGTCAGCCATTATAACAAAACTTGACTTTGAAGTTTATCTGGAAGGTGACGTCATCATACGCGAGGGGGAACTGGGAACTGAGATGTATTTTCTTAAATCCGGGGTAGTGAGTGTCTCTTGTGAAGGAGTTGGCACTGATGATCTCTCCGATGGAGCATATTTTGGAGGTGAGTAGTTCAGTGCGCTGTCGGTTAGGAACCCCTCCTTACCCGGTTTCAATTGTTCGAAGGGTGAAATCAATGAATCTTTGCTCAACCAATGAATCTTTTGCTCAACCAAACCTGATCATTTTACTTTGCTACTGATCTACTCTTAAGGAAAAATGGAAACTTCAACCTTGTGAGCAGGAGACAATTGCGCTAATTAGTGTGTGAACAGGAGACAATCGCGTTAATCAGTAGGATCATGGCGTTCATTAGAATTCTTTGCACTACGTGAACCTTTTGTGCTATTTGCAATCGACCATTTTCGTATATATTAGTTATAGTTTAATATTCTGTTCGTATTAAGTCTTTTTTCATTCGTCGGAGAGTGTGGTTCGCTTAAGGTTTGGCCTGTAATCGAGTGAAATAGAAATAAATTTTTTTTTCCTGGTGAACACCTTGTTCAACAAAACCTAACCATTTTACTTACTTTACTGCTGATTTACTTTTATTATAGGCTGCTATCTATTTATATGACCTTTACGGTGTCCAACTAGAAAGATTTTGTTACTTTGGACACCGTGCACCTCTCAAACTTTTCTTTATGGCCAAATATTACTTTTATTCTTCTCTCTCTCCTATTTTTCATATAAATATTAACTTCCATTAATAGTGTGAAATAAATAAAAGTTAAAAAGTTCCAAGTTCAAAGTTCTTTATCCGGTGGATAGCGCAGAACGTTTGTTAAAACTTATCCACAAGGTATAGCGATTTATCCGTTGGAAGGTGTTATCTGCCCTTTGAACAACTAAGCACGGGCAGCCAACCTACCATACTCGTTATCTCTTCTATGATGCATAGCGAGTGGAGTGGGTAGCCTAGCAGTGTACGGTTGTAAAAAAAAAAGGGCAAATAAAAACAAGAGCCTTTTTTTTTGTTAATTTTTAAACTAATGGTAGATTTTCCACTCTCGTTTATCTTAAACTTATAATCTAATGATAAAATCCTCCAATTTCGGAACGCTGAGATACGTTTGCATATTGACGACTGTATAATTCCACCCTACGTTGGATTATCTTTATCAGAAGGCTTAAAGGAATGATGATTCCATCTTTTAGCTTGATCATATCTGTAATGCTTTTAAGTAATCCTTTCCTGCCCTGGACAGTAAAATCATTAAAAATTTATTACCGCTTAGTTGTCCAAGGGCGAAAACACTATCCAATGAAAAAATCGCCATCCAGTGGCTATAAAAAGACTGTGCTATCTACTGGATAGGGATTTATCTATTGGATAGCCATATTCACCCTTTTAAAAAAAAATGGGGCCAGGTGGCCGGACGCTAATTTAAAGATTATCGAAATCATTATCCCTTCATTTTGCTGGCTTATATCTCACAGTATATTTTGTCCGTTCACCGATTGAAACGGAATTACCTAAATTCGAGCTTTGACGAACCTCTCCGCTCATTTCATTTTGCCACTGATCCTTTTTCCAGAGATCTGCCTTTTGACTCATGCAAGACGCACTGCAACCATCGTAGCAAAGACGATGTGCGACATATTTATTCTACACGCAGAAGATTTCAGAGAGGTTGTGGAAGAATTTCCAGAAATGCGACACGTTATGGAATCAGTGGCATCGCAAAGATTGAGCAGAATGGGAAAATCGGTCGACTTTTCAAACCCCGGTTCTCCTTCGAGAGAGTGTTTGCTTGCCAAGCCTCAAACCTCGTTGTCCAGACGGAGCAGTATTTGCTGTAGCTGTACGAACTTACTTCAACCGCGAGAAAATAACCCGGAAATTGTCATCACTAGAGAGGTTTCGTCTGATGATGGCACGATTATTAATGTAATAAGTTAGAGAGCTTTTTTTATTGATTGTCGTAAAATCAAAACCAATATTATAACAATAACCATTCAGAGGGAAGAAAAATACCTTCAAGAGCTCGAGCTGATGAAAACTCAAAGTAAAAACAGACAAATCGCCTAGATCGCGGGAAAACGCGGGCGACCAAATTGTGTCTGGTTTTAGTTATGCATCTGATTGGTTGAGATAGTGACGTGAGATTTCTAGACCAATTACGGAGCGAAGTAAAGAGAAGCTAATTCAATCGGATTGCTTTCGACAGTCAACTGAAAAGTGCTCCAAGATCAGTTCTTGCAATTTAATTTTCGGAGGTTTACCTCTCGATATTCGTGTGGTGGTTTTTGCACCTTTTTCCAACTGTTATAACGAGGTTTGAGGGCGTAGAGCTAAGCGAACAATGCTGCTTCGAACATTAATCAGCCTGTGGCAGTTTTTCACGTAGTTTGCTCTGTCATAAAGAATGGTTGTGCAACGAAATAAGCACCATATGACAAGCAAGCGATCAGATGAACTTATTGAAATTTGAAGGCGTCTTAAAGCGAAATTTTGTGGTCATTCTAAAGATTTTAAAATCAGCATTAGCTTTTTTCCTCACAGAACCTGTTCTTTTTTTAAAAAAGGCAACAGGTCCTGTGAAGTAAAAATGTTTCTAGATGGCAGACTTTGCATACCAATTTTTTCTGTTTCTCAATTTTGCGAGAAATTCATGGGTTCTCCTAAGGTAAGTCATTTTAGCGCTATTTTAGCGTCGAAAGGAATCATATTTGCCAGAAATGAACGCCTAAAGTTTTATTTGTGACTACAGCATCTGATTTTACAGAGAAAAATATTAAGAATAAAATACCTGCCTCCCGGTTAGCTCAATGGATAGAGCGCTGGACTGTTGTGCGGGAGGTCCAGGGTTCGAGCCCCGGCCGGACCAACACTCAGGGTCTTAAAATAATTGAGAAGAATTTGCTGCCTTTCTATAACATCAAGAAATGGTTAGATATTCTAGTCTTCTCGGATAGGGACGAATAAATGGAGGTCCCGTCTCCTGCAGGGTTGGGGTAGGAGATGTTAATTTCCCACACACGAGATTACTGTGTGATGGATGTCCTCCCCTGGGGTGGGATGGGTTGGATATTGGGCGCACTTAATTTGGAGCCTCGCTCTGTTGTGCGACCCTCACCATACTCTGGTGAAAGTGATTAAATCTGCCCAGAAAAAAAAAGATTCTAGCATGATCGTTTTTGACTCAACAAAGTTGATGATACTTCAGCTGTTGGTCTAGTGGTTCGAAACCACGGATACGCCTAAGTGTTTACGATATCATTTGCATGGCATTTGAATGGAGGCAGCGTTTGCATGATCGCTTTTTTTTACAGAAAAAGTCGTGTTGGTAACTACACATTTCAGCTTGTTTCACCCAAGGGAATTAAATTTGGCAAGGATAAACCATGGGGTAGTGAGTTTCCGCACGGCGTTAAGATCGTGAAAAAAAAAACGTGAAACTAGAGACGCCCAATATTAAGTGGGAATAACTTAAATGCAGCATGAAAATATTTTGAAGCTGCCAAACTTTTAAAATGTCCTAAGGGAACCAAATGCGGGTAAGTCTATTTAGTAAGTATAGTTTATTTAATCACATATTTTGTCTCGACTTTCACATCCGGGAAAGTTTTCTTCATTGGATAAATAAAAGTGCTAGATGAATTTGTAATCTGCACTGTTCACAGATAGCTTAACCTTACTAGTCCAATCTTTGTTAGCTGATATGCAACACAACATGGCTTCATGAGGATTCCACCCCGTTCCTCTCAGATGTGCTGGTTGTGCGCTACCACAAACTGAACTATGAAGTAACGCTCGAAACGTCAGCTTTTGTAATCATTACGGTGGCCAATTTACCATTTCAACTTTGTTGATCTATCCAAATTATGAAGTAACATGTTGGGAGCGGAACGTATTTTATCGTGATCTTCCTTCAATCCCACAATAAAAGAATTCTGATAATGATTTATTGAAATAAATTATATTTGCCCTGCACATGATAAACACATGAAGTATGATCCTCGAAGGTCCCATAAGTTTACCGTGTTCGTAACATCTTTCTCTCAGACTTTTACTTTTACCTTCACTGAAAGCAGGGGTGAAAAGCGTTTTGGTTTTAACGTATCCTAGGCATTTCGTTCAGTTTGACTCGGAACAGTTTTACTAAAAAACGATGTGTGATTGATGAAGGCACTCAGAAATGGTAATACGGGCGAATTTCCGGCAGAGTAATACTTAGTTCTCGGTATTGAAACGACCGCCATTTTGTCTCTGTTATCTTATATGGAAACAGTGAAAAGCGAGCCGAGCATGCGCATTTATTTTACAACGTGTGCAGAACCTGCCTCGTAATCAGAATGAGATCCCGTCGTATAAATGACGACAATATTGTTATCTTCGCACTCATTTTGTTAAGTTAACGATAATTGTTCTATATCACAAAAGCAATGTTATTGATTATATATAATGTACGTAGGTTGATACAGACCTTTTGAAGGGAATTATTAGTTGTTTTTCTCCATTACCCCACAATATTTTGATAGATAGCAAACATATTTTGACATACTATCAATTTTTTCTGGTCTGTATCGTAAACGTTTCGTTGATGAAAATCTTGCTGTCAAGTTCCTATTATCACTGGAAAGCCAAGTAATTAACCAGCGAAGGAGGATTACATAAGTTGGTGTTGGCGTAAGAAGAAATCACCTTGTAGCTAAGAAAACATTCATTTCCGCTCATTGTCATCTGTATGACAATTTCACCGCGCAAGTCAAACTAAATTGAGCGTGGTTCTAAACCTTGAGTATTTTGTTACAGCATCTGCTCCGCATTCAAATACAGGCTTTTCTCGTCTGCAAGGACCGTTCATTTATCGCAAACTAGAGTTGCTTTGAACGAAAACTAATATGTGTCTTTGTGGGCCGCCAATCTTCAAAGATATATGATTCCATTCTAAATATTAAAAAGGACAAGCAGTAACGGAGACAGACATCATTTATCGCTCAAGGTAAAGCGAATTTCCTTCAAAGGTAGGGAAAGCTTTCCTTTACATAAACATTGTGGCGGTTTTCAAGGCGTCTTCTTAGATATAAAAGAAGCTTACTAATTCTCCAAAGTTATATCATGAACACTATTATCATTTCTGAGGAAGCAGAACACCAAAATTACTTTTTTTTAATACAAACAGACAACTCTCTGATCTCAACGTTCACATAATCAAATGTATCTCGTTAATGTAAAAAACATCTCTTTCACGTAATAAAATAACACAGGAGGTAGAGGGTAATTTCGCCACAATTCTCTTTCGTATGAAAAAAAAATCGCGAGTATCGGTCGGAGATAAGATATCAATATACAGTAACGATTTCAACCAGGAGAATCGGATGGATTATCACTAGTTAACTGCATTTTAAACAACATATAATAATAATATACATATAATAATATAATAATAATATACATATAATAATATAATAATAATATACAGTAACGATTTCAACCAGGAGAATCGGATGGATTATCACTAGTTAACTGCATTTTAAACAACATATAATAATAATATACATATAATAATATAATAATAATATACATATAATAATATAATAATAATATACAGTAACGATTTCAACCAGGAGAATCGGATGGATTATCACTAGTTAACTGCATTTTAAACAACATATAATAATAATATACATATAATAATATAATAATAATATACATATAATAATATAATAATAATATACAGTAACGATTTCAACGAGGAGAATCGGATGGATTATCACTAGTTAACTGCATTTTAAACAACATATAATAATAATATACATATAATAATATAATAATAATATACAGTAACGATTTCAACCAGGAGAATCGGATGGATTATCACTAGCTAACTGCATTTTAAACAACATAT